>NC_048582.1:54589478-54876978 GCF_013265735.2 Oncorhynchus mykiss | reverse complement strand
TTTATGGCACATGGTTTGGTCAGAGTGGTGGTATGATGTATGGCTGATTGGTCAGAGTGGTGGTATGATGTATGGCTGATTGATCAGAGTGGTGGTATGATGTATGGCTGATTGGTCAGAGTGGTGGTATGATGTATGGCTGATTGGTCAGAGTGTTTGTATGATGTATGGCTGATTGGTCAGAGTGGTAGTATGTCGTACCCCACTTCTGTCTTCACATACTGAATCCCATAATGTTAACACATATTTTACATCTCTCTCATCATCATCTCTCTCTCTCTCTCTCTCTCTCTCTCTCTCTCTCTCATCATCTCTCTCTCATAATCTCTCCCTCATCATCTTTCTCTCGGTCTCTCTCTCTCTCTCTCTCTCTCTCTCTCTCTCTCTCTCTCTCTCTCTCTCTCTCGCTCTCATACACACATCTCAAACATCAACCGTATGTCTCTGTAATGAGACAATGTTGCTTAAAATAATGATGGTTAAAGAGGGCTCCTCCCTTGTTTCTAAATGACTCCTCTCCTCTTTCCTGTTCTTCCTTTTCCAACACCTCATCAGTCTAAATGATCCATATCGACGGGCCTGCAGTGGAGAAGGTGAAAAGCTTCAAGTTCCTTGGCGTACACATCACTGACAATCTGAAATGGTCCACCCAAAACAGATAGTTTGGTGAAGAAGCCGCAACAGCTCCTCTTCAACCTCAGCAGGCTGAAGAACTTCGGCTTGGCCCCTAAGACCCTCTCAAACTTTTACAGATGCACCATTGAGAGCATCCTGTACCGTCCGCAACCACAGGGGGGTGTCCGGCTTCCACTCAGTACCCTGCCCTGAACTTAATCACTGTTACTAGCTGGCTACCACCCGGTTACTCCCACCCGGTTACTACCACCCGGTTATTACCACCCGGTTACTACCACCCGGTTACTACCACCCGGTTATTACCACCCGGTTACTACCACCCGGTTATTACCACCCGGTTACTACCACCCGGTTACTCATCTGTGTACCTCCCTGCACCTCCTCTTTCCTGCTCTTCCTATTCCTCCACCTCATCAGTCTGTCAACCCCTGGGTTTATGAGACAGATGTTCCACTTTCTGTGTGTGTGAGTGTTTGCATGTACATGCGTGGGTGCGTGGGTACGTGCGTGGGTGCGTGGGTACGTGGGTGGGTGCGTGGGTACGTGCATGGGTGTGTATCAGCCGAGTATTGTGTGAAGGTAAAAGTGTTGCACATAGTTTTTAAACATAAATATCTGAAGATGCTGGTGAATAAAGTCATAGTTTATATGGAGTACCAACTCCTGCATGTTTTCACCCTGAGTAGATCTGCATAGGTCTGATTAAAGAAGTTGAGTGCTAGTTTGTGTTGTTGTTGTTGTTGTTGTGTGTGTGTGTGTGTGTGTGTGTGTGTGTGTGTGTGTGTGTGTGTGTGTGTGTGTGTGTGTGTGTGTGTGTGTGTGCATGTTTTCCCTGAGCTTGTGTTATTGCTCATTTAGGTTAGCCCTGGAAAACTAAACACCTCGTGACACAGCTCTCCATCGCCTGGGGGCAAGGCCAGACCATGATGTCACCACTACCCAGACTGCCCTTGGGGCCTGGCGGCCGCCCCACCCGGGTGACATAGTAACGTGTCAAAGGTAGCTGTTGTGTTTCAACCAGCCACGTCGCTCGTGTTTGAGGGTGTGTGTGTGTGTGTGTGTGTGTGTGTGTGTGTGTGTGTGTGTGTGTGTGTGTGTGTGTGTGTGTGTGTGTGTGTGTGTGTGTGTGTGTGTGTGTGTGTGTGTGTGTGTGTGTGTGTGTGTGTGTGTGTGTGTGTGTGTGTGTTTGAGAATGTGCGTGAATGTGTGTGTGTTTGAGAATGTGCGTGAATGTGTGAATGTGTGTGTGTGTGTGTGTGTGTGTGTTTGTTTGAGAATGTGCGTGAATGTGTGAATGCGTGTGTGTGTGTGTGTGTGTGTGTGTGTGTGTGTGTGTGTGTGTGTGTGTGTGTGTGTGTGTGTGTGTTTGAGAATGTGCGTGAATGTGTGTGTGTTTGAGAATGTGCGTGAATGTGTGAATGTGTGTGTGTGTGTGTGTGTGTGTGTTTGTTTGAGAATGTGCGTGAATGTGTGAATGCGTGTGTGTGTGTGTGTGTGTGTGTGTGTGTGTGTGTGTGTGTGTGTGTGTGTGTGTGTGTGTGTGTTTGAGAATGTGCGTGAATGTGTGTGTGTTTGAGAATGTGCGTGAATGTGTGAATGTGTGTGTGTGTGTGTGTGTGTGTGTGTGTGTGTGTGTGTGTGTGTGTGTGTGTGTGTGTGTGTGTGTGTGTGTGTGTGTGTATGTATGTGTGTGTGTGCATGTGTTTGTGTGAGGCAGCTTGTGACAAGGTGAGTTGAAGAGTGACTAGGCATGTTTTTCGAACCACATATTGTAAACCAGCACCAGACCATCTTACACCATGGCAGGGTGGGAATGGGGGGTTCTGTTGCTGAACAGGGCAGTCTTTGAGTCCTTGATTGGGAGACCGCCGACCCCTCCAGAACTCCAGAGTAGGGGGTCAGGGGTGAAGGCATCACACAGGGGAGGGTGCCTCCCTTTGAGCCGCATACTGTATGTTACTCCATCACCTTACTTGCCTGGTGATGCTCATTGTAAATGTAAATTCCTAATGTTTTTTTAATCAAGGTTCTGTAAACAATATTATAAAAAGGTTGTGAAAAAAGATTCTCATGAAATGAGTTGTTATTCATTAAATCTATCAAAAGTTTTTGCCACATTCTTTGTTGCAGATATCAAATGTGTTTGAGATATTAGAATTTGGATGTGTGTGTGTAAATTGTTCCTCGTGATTGGTTGTCAATTAATTTTAGGTCACGATCTGGTCTTCCGAACACATCTGGACTCAAATCCACGTACATTCTTTCAGCTTCATTGGATTTAATGTCCAACATCGTTCTCCCTAGTGCCTGCTGGATAATATATACCATGACTACATGTCAGATACAGACTTTACTAGGCCCATCTAGCCCTATATGCTTCGGAATCAGGAGATTAAAAATAAAAGGTTGCTATCCCATTGACAAGGGCAACACTTCTGTGTGAGAGAGAGATAGAGAGAGAGAGATAGAGAGGGGAACAGCAGCCCAAGGTATAGGGCCTGTAGAGAGAATCAGTGTGTGTTATATGCCTGCACTGAAACCATATGATTGTACTCTCTCTAGCCAATAAAGCCCAGACGTATTTGTCCCTCACTGAAACCGTATGATTGTACTCTCTCTAGCCAATAAAGCCCAGACGTATTTGTCCCTCACTGAAACCATATGATTGTACTCTCTCTAGCCAATAAAGCCCAGACGTATTTGTGACTGACGACAGTCGGAGGCCCAGACACCATGACCCTCAGCACGAGAGGCCTGGCCACCATCCAACTATGCGCCAAGCAGGCTTGGGCCGTCACCTGGTTCATGGAACCAGGGCTGCTCTCCTTGTGTCTGGTCTGTCTGTCAATTCAATTCAATTCAAGGGGCTTTATTGGCATGGGAAACATGTGTTATCATTGCCAAAGCAAGTGAGGTAGATAATATACAAAAGTGAAATAAACAATAAAAAATAACAGTAAACATTACACATACAGAAGTTTCAAAACAATAAAGACATTACAAATGTCATATTATGTATATATACAGTGTTGTAACGATGTACAAATGGTTAAAGTACAAAAGGGAAAATAAATAAACATAAATATGGGTTGTATTTACAATGGTGTTGTAAGGGATCTCGTCCTCCTCTTCTGAGGAGGAGTAGCGAGAAGGATCGGAGGACCAAAACGCAGTGTGGTAAGTGTCCATAATTTAATGAAGCAAAATGAACACTGAACAAAAACAATAAACAACAAACGAACAGTCCCGTAAGGTGAATGACAAAACACTAAACAGGAAATAAACACCCACGAAACCCAGGTGGAAAAAGGCTACCTAAGTATGATTCTCAATCAGAGACAACTAACGACACCTGCCTCTGATTGAGAACCATACTAGGCAGAACACAAAAACCAACATAGAAAAACAAACATAGACTGCCCACCCAAACTCACGCCCTGACCATACTAAAACAAAGACAAAACAAAGGAACTAAGGTCAGAACGTGACAGGTGTTTGTTCTTCACTGGTTTCCCTTTTCTTGTGGCAACAGGTCACACATCTTGCTGCTGCTGTCTTGATCAAAATTGGGTTTGTTTTTGAATTCTTTGTGGATCTGTGTAATCTGAGTGAAATATGTGTCTCTAATATGGTCATACATTGGGCAGGAGGTTAGGTTTCTACCTAATTTTGTGGGCAGTGTGCACATAGCCTGTCTTCTCTTGAGAGCCATGTCTGCCTACTGAGTCTGTACATAGTCAAAGCTTTCCTTAAGTTTGGGTCAGTCACAGTGGTCAGGTATTCTGTCACTGTGTACTCTCTGTTTAGGGCCAAATAGCATTCTAGTTTGCTCTGTTTTTTTGTTAATTCTTTCCAATGTGTCAAGTAATTCTCTTTTTGTTTTCTCATGATTTGCTTGGGTCTAATAGTGCTGCTGTCCTGGGGTTCTGTGGGATGTGTTTGTGTTTGTGAACAGAGCCCCAGGACCAGCTTGCTTAGGGGACTCTTCTCCAGGTTCATCTCTCTGTAGGTGATGGCTTTGTTATGGAAGGTTTGGGAATTGCTTCCTTTTAGGTGGTTGTAGAATTTAACGGCTCTTTTCTGGATTTTGATAATTAGTGGGTATCGGCCTAATTCTGCTCTGCATGTATTATTTGGTGTTCTACGTTGTACGCAAAGTATATTTTTCCAGAATTCTGCATGCAGTCTCAATTTGGTGTTTGTCCCATTTTGTGAAATATTGGTTGGTGAGCGGACCCCAGACCTCACAACCATAAAGGGCAATGGGTTCTATGGCTGATTCAAGTATTTTTAGCCAGATCCTAATTTGGTATGTTGACTTTTATGTTCCTTTTGATGGCATAGAATGCCCTTCTTGCCTTGTCTCTCAGATCGTTCACAGCTTTGTGGAAGTTACCTGTGGCGCTGATGTTCAGGCCAAAGTATGTATAGTTTTTTGTGTGCTCTAGGGCAATGGTGTCTAGATGGAATTTGTATTGGTTGTCCTGGCGACTGGACCTTTTTTGGAACACCATTATTTTGGTCAAAATGAGATTTACTGTCAGGGCCCAGGTCTGGCAGAATCTGTGCAGAATATCGAGGTGCTGCTGTAGGCCCTCCTTGGTTGGTGACAGAAGCACCAGATCATCATCAAACAGTAGATATTTGACTTCAGATTCTAGTAGGGTGAGGCCGGGTGCTGCAGACATTTCTAGTGTCCGCGTCAATTCGTTGATATATATGTTGAAGAGGGTGGGGCTTAAGCTGCATCCCTGTCTCACCCCACTGTCCTGTGGGAAGAAATGTGTGTTTTTTGCCTATTTTAACTGTCTGTCTGTCTGTCTGTCTGTCTGTCTGTCTGTCTGTCTGTCTGTCTGTGTCCTGTCTTTCAGTCAGTCAGTCAGTCAGTATTTCTCTTTAATTTCTATTTCGCTCTCTCTCTCTTTCTCTCGCTCTCTGTCTCTCTCTCTTTCCATCTCTCTCTCTCTTCTCCCTCAGTCCAGTGACAGGGCTGGTACACAGGTAGTCTGGGTCAGATGTGGAAATGAACAGCAGCATGCCCAACCAGGATGGTTAATAGGAGAAAGGCCCAGCACTTTATGAAGTCTGTGGATAGGGCTTTCTTTACCTATTCTACTAAACATGCATAAAAAACAGACGCACACATCCATGTGTGTACACACAAAGTCAGAGAGAAACGCATGCACACATGCCACACACACACACACTTCTTCCAATGTGCAGAGCAATACAAATGTAGCAGGCTTTCAGAACAATGCTCACCTTATTCCTATGTTGAATGACAGGAGCAGGAAATGAATAACACAGAGGAGTCTTGCAAATGTGAACACATATAGGAACATTGAGCACACACGTATAGTTAGGCATACACATACTCTTCATAACACTGAAGACACACACACACACACACTCTCTTCCTCAACGTGATCAAGACAAAGGACTACAGAAAAAGGAGGGCCGAGCACACCTCCATTCTCATCGACGGGGCTGTAGTGGAGCAGGTTGAGAGCTTCAAGTTCCTTGGTGTCCACATTACCAACAAACTATCGTGGTCCAAGCACACCAAGACAGTCGTGAAGAGCGCACAACAAAACCTATTCCCCCTCAGGAGACTGAAAAGATTTGGTATGGGTCCTCAGATCCTCAAAAAGTTCTACAGCTGCACCATCGAGAGTATCCTGACTGGTTGCATCACCACCTGGTATGGCAACTATTCGGCCTCCTACCGCAAGGCACACTTAACAGTTCTACCCCAAGCCATAAGATTACACAGCAAATCAAGTGGCCAACCTCAATTACCTCGACTAACCTGTACCCCACACATTGACTCTGTACTGGTACAGATACTCGCTACTGTTATTTTTATTTTTGCTCTTTAATTATTAGTTATTTTTATTATTTATTTTCTTCTTTTAATTACTTTTTTTTACTTCAATTTATTTTAGTAAATACTTTCTTAACACTTATTTTTCTTAAAACTGCATTGTTTTTAAGGGCTTGTAAGTAAGCATTTCACTGTAAGGTCTGCTACACCTGTTGTATTTGGCGCATGTGACAAATAAAATGTGATTTGATTTGATTTTACTTACTCACATACAGTACTCAACCTCAATCATCAAATCAAACCGAACTTTATTTACATAGCACATTTGTTACAACAAATGTATGTCAAGGCACTTAACAAGTCAATAACAAAAGGTGAGGAAGATGTTTCTAAACGTTTCTATGCAAAAAAAAGTCAAGACAGACATTATGTGTGTGTGTACAAACATAGAACACACAAAACCCACACCAACATGCACACATGAACAAATACGTCTGTTATCAGCAACACAACAACACACTATCTCTCTCACACATACACCCACCCACACACACACACACACACACACACACACACACACACACACACACACACACACACACACACACACACACACACTGCAAACCATTTTCCTCCACTGGTTCTGAAAAGTTTATTTCCCTCTCTTGTTAATTAATAGGGTGGTGAAATCAGAAGTTATTGTTATTGCAACATTTGTGTTATTCAGTTGTTTCTGGGCTCTCATTAAGCTAGCAACACCAGTACCACTAACAGACCACTGGCTTTCCAGTACCTCTAACAGACCACTGGCTTTCCAGTACCACTAACAGACCACTGGCTTTCCAGTACCTCTAACAGACCACTGGCTTTCCAGTACCACTAACAGACCACTGGCTTTCCAGTACCACTAACAGACCACTGGCTTTCCAGTACCTCTAATAGACCACTGGCTTTCCAGTACCACTAACAGACCACTGGATTTCCAGTACCACTAACAGACCACTGGCTTTCCAGTACCTCTAATAGACCACTGGCTTTCCAGTACCACTAACAGACCACTGGCTTTCCAGTACCACTAACAGACCACTGGCTTTCCAGTACCACTAACAGACCACTGGCTTTCCAGTACCTCTAACAGACCACTGGCTTTCCAGTACCACTAACAGACCACTGGCTTTCCAGTACCACTAACAGACCACTGGCTTTCCAGTACCTCTAATAGACCACTGGCTTTCCAGTACCACTAACAGACCACTGGATTTCCAGTACCTCTAACAGACCACTGGCTTTCCAGTACCACTAACAGACCACTGGCTTTCCAGTACCTCTAACAGACCACTGGCTTTCCAGTACCACTAACAGACCACTGGCTTTCCAGTACCTCTAACAGACCACTGGCTTTCCAGTACCACTAACAGACCACTGGCTTTCCAGTACCACTAACAGACCACTGGCTTTCCAGTACCTCTAATAGACCACTGGCTTTCCAGTACCACTAACAGACCACTGGATTTCCAGTACCACTAACAGACCACTGGCTTTCCAGTACCTCTAATAGACCACTGGCTTTCCAGTACCACTAACAGACCACTGGCTTTCCAGTACCACTAACAGACCACTGGCTTTCCAGTACCACTAACAGACCACTGGCTTTCCAGTACCTCTAACAGACCACTGGCTTTCCAGTACCACTAACAGACCACTGGCTTTCCAGTACCACTAACAGACCACTGGCTTTCCAGTACCTCTAATAGACCACTGGCTTTCCAGTACCACTAACAGACCACTGGATTTCCAGTACCTCTAACAGACCACTGGCTTTCCAGTACCACTAACAGACCACTGGCTTTCCAGTACCTCTAATAGACCACTGGCTTTCCAGTACCACTAACAGACCACTGGCTTTCCAGTACCACTAACAGACCACTGGCTTTCCAGTACCACTAACAGACCACTGGCTTTCCAGTACCTCTAACAGACCACTGGCTTTCCAGTACCTCTAACAGACCACTGGCTTTCCAGTACCTCTAACAGACCACTGGCTTTCCAGTACCACTAACAGACCACTGGCTTTCCAGTACCACTAACAGACCACTGGCTTTCCAGTACCTCTAATAGACCACTGGCTTTCCAGTACCACTAACAGACCACTGGCTTTCCAGTACCTCTAACAGACCACTGGCTTTCCAGTACCACTAACAGACCACTGGCTTTCCAGTACCTCTAACAGACCACTGGATTTCCAGTACCACTTCAGTTTTCACTTCCTTACAGTAACTTGACATTTGGAGCAACTTAGAAATTTGACGTGGACAAAAGTTGGCAATTTAAGTTAAATTAGATCATCATCATCATCATTAGTCAGATCATGTTGGTTCCAACAGGTGTGTGTGTATGTATGTACAGTGGTGGAAAAAGTACCCAGCTGTCATACTTGAGTAAAAGTAAAGATACCTTTACAGAAAAAGGCTCAAGTAAAAGTGAAAGTCACCCAGTAAAATCCTTCTTGAGTAAAAGTCTAAAAGTATTTGGTTTTTAAATATACTTACGTATTAAAAGTAAATGTAATTGCTAAAGTATATTAAAGTATCAAAAGTAAAAGTACAAAAGCATAAATCATTTAAAATTCCTTATATTAAGCAAACCAGACTGCACCATGTTCTTGTTTTGTTTAATTTACCGAAAGCCAGGGGCATGCTCCAACACTAAGACATAATTTACAAACTAAGAAAGTGAGTCCTCCAGATCAGAGGCAGTAGGGATGACAGGGATGTTCTCTTGTGTGTGAATTAGACAATTTTCCTGTCCTGCTAAGCATTCAAAATGTAATGAGTACTTCTGGGTTTCAGGGAAAAAACGTATGGAGTGAAAAGCACATCATTTTATTTAGGAATGTAGTGAAGTAATATTAAAACTTGTCAAAAATATAAATAGTAAAGTAAAGTACAAATACCTCAAAAAACGACTTAAGTAGTACTTGAAAATATTTTTATTGAAGTGCTTTACACATCCATATAACCAGCTTCTCAGCTTTAACAACTCCATAATAGGGACCCCCTTTCATATGTGAAGGGAGTTACTGTGATACAGGGCAACACGATTGCTTATGGACTCTCACTAACCCACAATGGCCTGGAGTAGAGCCCATACACACACATCCACACATACACACGGACAAACACACATACACACACAAAATAGAGATTGAGGTCTCTATGTCTCCAGGCACACATGTCTCCCACATTCAGGATTGTTCAAATCTCCAGCTCACCCGTTATATCCCTGTCTCCCTCCATTCTCCAGCCGGACAGCTTGAGGTGTTTTATGTGGAAAGTGGAAAGTCATACTTACAGATCTAGTTTGTGTCCCATTTGGTATGCAGAATACTCACAGCAGTCTACTCTTCAATATGACGATTCCCCGATCTACAATGCCTTCCCTATCTTGCTTGAGCTAAGTAGGTTTCTGTGGTGTTGAGGCTCGCAAACAATCATGTTGAGTCGATGTTAGGCCGATGGCACATTAACAGTTGCACCTCACCCGAAGCCATCCCCACACTAATCACAAACACACACACCTACACACACACACTCACTCACACACACGGTGTGTCGGTCCATGTTTGGCAGTTGTGAGCCGTGATATCCCGTCCTGTTCAGCTGAGCTCCAGCCTCCAGGCATCCTTGTGGTCTCTCTCTCTCTCTCTCTCTCTCTCTCTCACACACATATACTCACATACGCACACAGTGTGTCGGCCCATGTTTGGCAGTTGTGAGCCGTGATATCCCGTCCTGTTCCTCTCTCTCTCTCTCTCTCTCTCTCTCTCTCTCTCTCTCTCTCTCTCTCTCTCTCTCTCTCTCTCTCTCTGTCTCTCGCTGTCTCTCTCTCTCTCTCTGTCTCTCTCTCTCTCGCTCTCTCTCTCTCTCTCTCTGTCTCTCTCTCTCTCTCTCTCTCTCTCTGTCTCTCTCTCTCTCTCTCTCTCTCTCTCTCTCTCTCTCTCTCTCTCAGGGAAGCTTGGTTTGATATGAGGCAAGGGCAATCCAGGACTCTCTCTCTAGCATTCCAGCGTTTCAATAGGAATTACAATATTCGTTATTGCCTGGATGATTGATATAAATATATGCTTACATATGTGCGTTTTGTAGGCAAAACCCTGGAATAATGAAGTCTTAGGTGAGGTACCATACATTCGCCCCAAGGCCAACTGGTGTAAAATTAAACATGACACTTTTCTCTCTCTTTCTCTATCTATCTATCTCTCTCTCTCTCTCTTGCTCTGTCTCTCTCTCTTTCTTTCCTAAATGTTTTCATTTCAACTGTGCCAAGTTGGAAAGCTCTGCCTGTGTTACATAAACTCAACCTAGATCAGCGTAGAGGTCAGAGGAGACAGAGAGGAGACAGAGAGAGAGAGGAGAAAGAGAGAGAGAGCGAGAGAGAGAGAGGGGAAGAGAGAGAGAGAGAGAGAGGAAGAGAGGATAAAATATAGAGGAATAAAGGGATAAGAGTGGTAAAGAATTAATGGGATTAAACCTGTATGATCATCAAAAGGAAAGCTCTCTTCTTTTCATACAGTCCTATTGAGAGAGGAAGAACAAAAGATCGTGAGGAAATTGGAACCAGAGGGATGGCAGCTTAGCAGCGAGCATCCAAAAAGCTGGGAAGAAAGAGAAAGAGGAAAAATAGAAACAACGTATCAGACGGGTTGGCCTCTGCAGCTCTAGCCAAACCATGGCTGTACCAGAGCTCACTCCTTATCTTACCTTTGACACATACTTCAGTCAGACACTGCATGATAACTTGTGATACGTTTTCATATAGCATGCACAGTTTCAATATTCTTTATTCTAACATATGGAGACAAAAAGGCAGCTTCTCAAATGGCACCATATGATATAATTACATATTAGAACATTACAAATATGTAATTTAATAGGATCTCTGTGCACTCTATTCCCTGTACGAAAAAGGATGCCATTTTGGAAGCACACAAAATACCCTTCAAACACTGAACACTAATGAGTTGTTCCTAATTGTGTGACCTGACCAGAACAAACTCAGGGCCCTACATTAGGTCCACCAGGCTTTGAGGCCTGTGGGTTTGGAGTGGGTCTGTATCAGACTGTGGCCAACACTGAGACACATGAATACGGATGAAATCAAAACATCATTATCTGCTTTTTTCCATCAAAAACACATTTCCACAAAGGTCAACATATTTTGTGTTTTTTGATGGACAATCATCTCCGTCAACAAATGTCTCCCATTTTTAAACCATTGGCTCAATTGTTAATTTTTAGACACAAAATCTCTCTCTAGCCGACTGGTTGTACACTTAGTCGCCACAGTAAGATGATGATTCATCTCCCAAAATGCCTTGCAGGTGGAACTGTGTAGATTTCTGTTGGTTTTAGAACATAGCTACAGGCGTACGAATAAGCAACGCTTGTTCATAACAAATGAATAAGTAAATATGACAGAGAAAACAGTCTCAGCAATGATTTATTTCTCACAGAAATAAAGGTGTGAATTTTGTACCATGTGGTTTAGATGAGCAACTCTCTCACTGTTTATTAGAAAAGCTCTGCAGGAAGTTAGTGTAAAAAAGAAAGCCATGTAGAAGGGGCGATTCTTCTTTTAAATCATGTTACCAATGTACAGGGACAGACAGGGACCAGAAATCGGCCTGGGCATTTCTAACACACTGGCCCATTTGTGTCCTTGAGGCCGAGTTATTGGCCAAATAATGATAATTGGGTGGAAAACCCCCAATTTAGACCGGCCTACTGGCCTAAGGATGGCCAAGGCTATCTGTCATTCGCCTGAACTGCTATTTGGACAGTCGGTCTCTGCCTATGTACTCCAACAGTCAACTCAGACGGTGACATCAGACATGCCTCTTCCCTCCACTTCCCTGCCAACTGTCTGAAATTCCGGGTCTGGGATTCCTTACGGAAACAAGCTGTTCCATGTCTTAGTGCATCCTCTCCTTCCCCGAAACACACAGAGCGTCTTCCGGAATACTGTCCATGCACTTGTCATCTCCCACCTCTCTCCACTGTCCAGACACGAGACACGCTCCGGAAAAGTCAGGAAAACCAGGGATGCTTCAAGCCTACCTCACTTGAGAGAATGAGAGAACACTTTCCGTCATGCAAGCATCTGCAGCGTTCCCAGAGCTTGCCTGATATTCCCAGTGTTCCAATATTCCCAAAGGTGGGATCTTTTTCATATCTCTTTCATTTGACTCACCTCACTCTCTTTGGCAAGACTTGACAGAATGAGAAACAGAGGCAGAGATGAGGAGAGAAATCAAGAGTCATGGAGAAGAGAGACAAAAAGAAGGTGGGATAGACAGGGTGGGATAGACAGGGTAGGATAGACAGGTTGGGATAGACAGGGTGGGATAAACAGGGTAGGATAGGCATGGTGGGATAGATAGGGTGGGATAGATAGGGTGGGATAGACAGGGTGGGATAGACAGGGTAGGATGGCATGGTGGGATAGATATGGTGGAATAGACATGGTGGGATAGACAGGGTGGGATAGACAGGGTAGGATAGACAGGGTGGAATATATAGGGTGAGATAGACAGGGTAGGATAGACAGGGTGGAATATATAGGTTGGGATAGACAGAGTAGGATAGACAGGGTGGAATATATAGGGTGGGATAGACAGGGTAGGCTAGGCATGGTGGGATAGACAGGGTGGAATAGATAGGGTGGGATAGACAAGGTGGAATAGACAGGGTAGGATAGGCATGGTGGGATAGACAGGGTGGGATAGACAGGGTGGGATAGACATGGTGGAATAGATAGGGTGGGATAGACAGGGTGGAATAGACAGGGTGGGATAGACAGGGTGGAATAGATAGGGTGGGATAGACAAGGTGGAATAGACAGGGTATGATAGGCATGGTGGAATAGACAGGGTGGAATAGACAGGATGGAATAGATAGGGTGGGATAGACAGGGTGGAATAGACAGTGGAATAGATAGGGTGGGATAGACAGGGTGGAATAGACAGGGTGGAATAGACAGGACGGAATAGACAGGGTGGGATAGACAGGGTAGGATAGGCATGGTGGGATAGACAGGGTGGAATAGATAGGGTGGGATAGACAGGGTGGAATAGACAGTGTGGGATAGACAGGGGGGAATACAGTGCCTTGCGAAAGTATTCGGCCCCCTTGAACTTTGCGACCTTTTGCCACATTTCAGGCTTCAAACATAAAGATATAAAACTGTATTTTTTTGTGAAACAAGTGGGACACAATCATGAAGTGGAATGACATTTATTGGATATTTCAAACTTTTTTAACAAATGAAAAACTGAAAAATTGGGCGCGCAAAATCATTCAGCCCCCTTAAGTTAATACTTTGTAGCGCCACCTTTTGCTGCGATTACAGCTGTAAGTCGCTTGGGGTATGTCTATCAGTTTTGCACATTGAGAGACTGACATTTTTTCCCATTCCTCCTTGCAAAACAGCTAGAGCTCAGTGAGGTTGGATGGAGAGCATTTGTGAACAGCAGTTTTCAGTTCTTTCCACAGATTCTCGATTGGATTCAGGTCTGGACTTTGACTTGGCCATTCTAACACCTGGATATGTTTATTTTTTAACCATTCCATTGTAGATTTTGCTTTATGTATTGGATCATTGTCTTGTTGGAAGACAAATCTCCATCCCAGTCTCAGGTCTTTTGCAGACTCCATCAGGTTTTCTTCCAGAATGGTCCTGTATTTGGCTCTATCCATCTTCCCATCAATTTTAACCATCTTCCCTGTCCCTGCTGAAGAAAAGCAGGCCCAAACCATGATGCTGCCACCACCATGTTTGACAGTGGGGATGGTGTGTTCAGTGTGATGAGCTGTGTTGCTTTTACGCCAAACATAACGTTTTGCATTGTTGCCAAAAAGTTCAATTTTGGTTTCATCTGACCATAGCACCATCTTCCACATGTTTGGTGTGTCTCCCAGGTGGCTTGTGGCAAACTTTAAACGACACTTTTTATGGATATCTTTAAGAAATGGCTTTCTTCTTGCCACTCTTCAATAAAGGCCAGATTTGTGCAATATACGACTGATTGTTGTCCTATGAACAGAGTCTCCCACCTCAGCTGTAGATCTCTGCAGTTCATCCAGAGTGATCATTGGCCTCTTGGCTGCATCTCTGATCAGTCTTCTCCTTGTATGAGCTGAAAGTTTAGAGGGACGGCCAGGTCTTGGTAGATTTGCAGTGGTCTGATACTCCTTCCATTTCAATATTATTGCTTGCACAGTGCTCCTTGGGATGTTTAAAGCTTGGGAAATATTTTTGTATCCAAATCCTGCTTTAAACTTCTTCACAACAGTATCTCGGACCTGCCTGGTGTGTTCCTTGTTCTTCATGATGCTCTCTGCGCTTTTAACGGACCTCTGAGACTATCACAGTGCAGGTGCATTTATACGGAGACTTGATTACACACAGGTGGATTGTATTTATCATCATTAGTCATTTAGGTCAACATTGGATCATTCAGAGATCCTCACTGAACTTCTGGAGAGAGTTTGCTGCACTGAAAGTAAAGGGGCTGAATAGTTTTGCACGCCCAATTTTTCAGTTTTTGATTTGTTAAAAAAGTTTGAAATATCCAATAAATGTCATTCCACTTCATGATTGTGTCCCACTTGTTGTTGATTCTTCACAAAAAAATACAGTTTTATATCTTTATGTTTGAAGCCTGAAATGTGGCAAAAGGTCGCAAAGTTCAAGGGGGCCGAATACTTTCGCAAGGCACTGTAGATAGGTTGGGATAGACAAGGTGGAATAGACAAGACGGAATAGATAGGGTGGGATAGACAGGGTGGAATAGACAGGATGGAATAGATAGGGTGGGATAGACAGGGTGGAATAGACAGGGTGGAATAGACAGGGTGGAATAGACAGGATGCAATAGATAGGGTGGGATAGACAGGGTGGAATAGATAGGGTGGAATAGACAGGACGGAATAGATAGGGTGGGATAGACAGGGTGGAATAGACAGGACAGAATAGATAGGGTAGGATAGACAGGGTGGGATAGACAGGGTGGGATAGACAGGGTGGAATAGACAGGGTGGAATAGACAGGGTGGAATAGACAGGGTGTGATAGACAGGGTGGAATAGACAGGGTGGGATAGACAGGGTGGAATAGACAGGGTGGAATAGACAGGGTGTGATAGACAGGGTGGAATAGACAGGGTGGAATAGAGAGGGTGGAATAGATAGGGTGGGATAGACAAGACGTGATAGATATAAAATGGAGGGTGGTGGAGGAAGGATGGGCTATTCAATAATATAGGCCAGCACAGTGACATCCATGTGCTGGCGAGGCCTTTTCTTTCATAGCATGTTGTTCTCCATGTGTTTCCTATAAAGACCCTGTGGAAGTTTAGCCAGTTTAAAGCAGATCGGGGTGCATCGTCTCAGGTCTGCAACATTTTCTGCTTGTTTGTCCGGGGCTGTCATAGTAAAGTTTTATTGAAAAATAGAGTGAGCTACGTGAAGAATTAAGTGTGTAACGCGTGAACAAATTGTGTGTGTGGGATATGAATGATGGGGCGTCTCTCTCAATCCTGCATGTGTTTCTCTGTGCTGTTTAACAAGCATAAGACATACAGCCACAGAGACAGAGAGAGAGAGAGAGAGAGAGAGAAGGGGGGAGATACTCTTATCTCAGATACACAGTTCTTACCCTGAGCTTTACAGACTCCAACGACCGAAGATAAAGTGATGTAACACATCTGATTGTTGCTCGGGTCAGAGAGTGAGGACAGGAGTGTGTGTGCGCTCCTGTGTCCTGAGTGCAAGTCTGTGAGCACAATCCTGTGTCCTGAGTGCAAGTCTGTGCTCCTGTGTCCTGAGTGCAAGTCTGTGAGCATGCTCCTGTACACTGAGTGCAAGTCTGTGCTCCTGTGTCCTGAGTGCAAGTCTGTGAGCACGCTCCTGTGTCCTATGTGTGTGTGTGCTCCTGTGTCTTGAATGTGTGCGCTCTCCTGTCTGTCTCTGTGTGTGTGTGTGTGTGTGTGTGTGTGTGTGTGTGTGTGTGTGTGTGTGTGTACACACACGCTCCTAAATTCCTGGGCGCATGTGGAAGAGTGATACAGGTTTTCTCACAGCAACAGTCCACAGTATCCCAGCTGTATATCCCCCTGGTACACGGCTCTAATTCTGCCAAGTGATTTACATGGAACGTCTGCACAAAACCATTTCCTCCCTGCTCGCCATCCAATACACACATTATAGAACTACAAAATGTATATATGTGTGGGTGTAAACTGGAGCAAGAGCTCTTCAGAGGACGAGGGGCTTACTTCACACTGACAGTCCTCACAGTGTGTCCATTTTCCACTGTTTATCCTCTCTAACGTCTCCGATTCCAGGCGGGAGAGTGGATATAGGATTTATTTAGTTAGTAATGAAGGATAGCCCCTTCCCTGAAGGTTGGAAAGCACACATTGATTGTATCAAACCTATTTTGAACTATCTACAGTATTTTGGAATATTGTAGAATAAATATCGGTCTTTGATTCTCATTATGTGCAGAGTAACCTTCTCACCTACATATTCAAACCTCATCCCTATCTTTCAATAATAATAAAAACATGAATCAAAGCTATAGGTAAAAGCTGCCTTTATAAGCTTTACCATTAAAATCATAAGCTTTACCATTAAAGGGGTTAACAGAAATTGATCTTAGATCAGTGTCTAAGGGGAAACTCTTAAAATGAGTGACCTGCAGAGGGAATGTTTTTGGAGTGAGACAGTGTTGGGGAATGCAATGCCCACAGTGACCTCTGGTGGTTTCTGTCAGTATGAACACCACAGAACAATACATTTGTGTGTGTGTGTGTATGGCCAGCCATGTGTGCTCTGCTGTGATTGACGAGGTGAGTGATTTGCCTCAACAAGCGATTGTGTTGGTGACTCCTGGATGATGTCAGTTACGGGCAGAATGGACCTCTGGTCTTTAATGACAACCTGCCCTGCTAGCCCTGTCCAAACACCCCGTCCACTCATTCACTCACACACAAATACCCCTGTTCCAGACAGCCTGTTATTAAGTGCCTGTTCCTAAAACATGGCTGTCAGACACACACACACACACATCCTGACTGTTTCCATGAAGCCTGAACAAACATCTGAGCCTTTAGGTCTGTGTAATTGTTGTTTGACTGGACTAAGCAGCTCCAGAGGAATAACTGCCTCAGTGCACTGGGGAAGGGTGTGACACTTCATTACGTGTGAAGAGACCTGCAGCAGGTTAACATGGAACACAGATCCTACTATGTACCCTCATGGACGCACACATCCAACATGTGTGTTTTCTACCAGCTTTAGCTGTAATATGTAATTAATAAAACTTAACAGATTGACGTATCAGCCTACTTAAATGAACATACATGTGGCTGTATCTTTTTTATGTATTTAATGCATAGACAACAAATAAACATATTATACACAGACATTAACAGAACCTCTGATCTTATATTTAAAAAACTAAATGTCAAAACAAAACTTATCATGTCAAAATCTGGTCCACCGTGTACAACACAATTGACTTGGTAGTGAAACCATCACATTCCATTCAGTGATCTAAATTGATTAAATGAACAGAATTTAAAATCAAAAACATTTCCATTTGTAATGGGCCAGGAGCTTTTCCTGACTACTTTCACTAGACAAAAAGCCTAGACAATATCTAAGGGACAACGTTTTTCTCAGAAATTAACATGTGATGAAGTGGCCAAGGAGTTCCTCATCCCAGGAGCAGAGATTAAAGGGGAAAGGTCAGGGGTCATATGAGCAGACAGTAAAGGTCAAGGATCATAGTTCAGCAGAAGTCCTTCCATAAACCAAACGGTGCATCTCAAAGGCCAAGTCCTCTCCTTCCCTGAGTTGAACCCTCCTCTATCTATCCATTATCTTTACACGGTGCAGATGAAGGGAAGGAGACAAGGAGAGGAAGATAGAATACGTTTGAGACACACCCAAGGACTTAATTTCCTTGTCTCCATTCTTTCAGTGAAGGGTTACCCAATACCTCTTTCTCGCCCTCTCTCTCCGTACCCCCCTGAGTGACATCAGATTCAGGATGGATGGAGAGCGAGAGGAGAGGTAGAGGTTTCTCTCTCTCACTCACGCTCTGTGTGTTTCTCTCACTCATCCCCGGCCGGTAGGTTCTCTTCCATCCTCTTGATGAACTTCATGCGGATCTCTGTGACATTGTCTCCTCTCAGGGTGTCCTGAGAAAACTTCACATCCACTGCCATCTGCACCTTATAGGGGGAAGAGAGAGAAGGAGATATTAGAAAACGTCACATCCACTGCCATCTGCACCTTGGGGAGAGGAGGTATTAGAAATGAAGGGGGAAATAGAGAACTATTCTCATGACACATGAACATAACATAACAAATCACGCAAATATAATTTTCACACTACCGTGCTCTGATATTTTTATATATCAGGCTCGGTTAGGCTTGTCTCAGTAGTGTGAAAAGGCCTAAAGAAGCTCTATCTTTACCATCTCCAGAGCTCCTCGGAGTACCCCACACAGCAGGTTGGAGTAGACCAAGGAGCTGTGGTTGTCAGGCAGCTCTACAAAGTCCACTAGGGGGTTACTCTCCAGGATGAGGGAGAACTCGTCTCCCGCCGGGCTCCAGTTGGTCACACTGGGGGTGATGCCCAGGTACATCTTAAACGCCACCTGTTGAAATACACATACAATCACACAATGCTGTTGATGTTACTGTTACAATGGTGTTACATGTGCTGTGTTCATAATGGAACAGAGACCATCACTCCCTTACAAGATTAATCACTGAATGCCGACACTTACACTTTATATTGAGAGAGGGTTGAACAAGCCAGGGTGTGTACAATCTTTCCTTACCAAGAATTCCCCCTTGTTGAGATAATCAGCGATCAAGTCACTGGTTGTTAGCCAATATCAAAGACTGCTAGCGAGAGCTGCCCTGTCGTGCAGTCGCGTCGCTGAAATCTGCATAAACTGGGAACATTTTCAACTGGTCTCTAGCTCCGTCATCCAGGGCCTGGTGTCCCAAAATCATCTTAAGGTTAAGTTCCTCGTTAGAACCTTTGTGGGGACATCGTTACATCAAAACGATCATTAGTAAAGTTGCACTTGAAAACACTCTTTATTTACCGACTGCCTCAGACCACTCGTAGAACAGCTAAGTGCATTGTTAGATGCTTTGATTGCCCTTCCACACCACTTTATACACAGAAGATCTCTGCTTAACATAGAATCAAGCTGTTTCTCTGCGACCGCCGATAACTTCGTAACGCAGTCGACTACAAATACAAAGTTGCCAATGTCTTTGAACAAGCGAAGGATAAAGAGAGGATTCAAATGAAAAACGAGATGACTATGGGCTACATAATCATTAGAATAAGCCGCCTCAATATTTGCAGCCATAAGCTGTATCTCTACGAGCTGATCCGTGGTCAGTATTTTGGATCTTCGGCCGTTGTAGGAACGATGCATTGTTAAAACCCTTCTAAGGCTAAGTTGCATTGCTATCGGGAAACCGGGCCCAGAGTGCTAAGTTGCTGTGTGTCTACATGAACATGTCCGGTCACTGATAGCTAGGTTGCTCATTATCTCGGCAAGTCTGAACAGCAGTTGAGGCTTACAGTTTATCATCTAGACCAATATTCCATACTACTGCCTTCCATATAACTGAACCATAGGCCTACAATGCAAGATTACACCTGTGAAACAACTTAGCAGAACTGTTAGAACAGACAGTTAATTGCATTTCAACCACAAGATGGGAGAAGTGGTTTTGTGCTTAAAGTCTACAGTGGTTTGGTATCGGGCCTGCTGTTCAACAGTTTACCAATGTAATGTACAGCAGACTACTGTCTGACCACATAGTCACAGGCACAAGCGTGTGTGTGGTGTCATCCCTTCAGTGTGAACTAATATATTTGGCCGAGGGGTTGGGTTTCACCCTAGGTGTAGGTTGACCGTGCGACTCAGACTACCGTATAGCAAAGACAAAAAGCAGTGGGGAACATGAGCCCACACACACACACACAGGGGCTGGGGCTAGTTGGCTTTGCGGTGACATAGCTGGGATGCTTCCCTACCTGCGTGAGTGCAGAGAAATGAAAAGCAGTAGAGAGGATCTATGAAAGCTCAGAAACTATGCAGACTACTGCAGGTTGGAGTTCAAATTCCAGTCGCCAACTCTCTCGCTCTCTAACTCACTCACAGTCAACCTCATTCTCTCCCTCCCTCTTTTTACCAGCTCTCTCCCTCTCCCAGATCTCAATCTCT
Organism: Oncorhynchus mykiss; assembly: GCF_013265735.2. Taxonomy (NCBI): domain Eukaryota; kingdom Metazoa; phylum Chordata; class Actinopteri; order Salmoniformes; family Salmonidae; genus Oncorhynchus; species Oncorhynchus mykiss. The sequence goes on along the minus strand of NC_048582.1, from coordinate 54,856,193 downwards.
CTCGCTCTTCTTCCTTGTCCCTCTCTTTCTTTCTCTCCCTGTCCTTTCTCTCTTCATCTCGCTCTTCCCCCTCTCCTCTCTCCTTTCTGGGAGCGTTCCAAGGACACGCTCTGATTGGCTCGGGGACGTCCCCACTACCTTAGCAATGACATCGGCTGTTTCTCGGAAATCCTGACACCTCCCAACGCTGGAGCGTGCCAAGAAGTCCTCGATGAGACGCACTCCGATATTGTATCCCCTGGAAAAAAACAAAAGAGTGGGGAAAGAGTGAGTAAAGGAGAATGAGTGCTAAATGCTATACAAATCAAATCAAATGTTATTTGTCACATACACATGTTTAGCAGATGTTTTTGCGGGTGAAGCGAAATGTTTGTGTTTCTAGCTCCAACAGTGCAGTAATATCTAACAATTCACACAACCTAAAGGTAAAATAATGGAATGAAGTATATACTGCAACTATAATGCAGTATATACACATGAGTTGAGTAAAGCAAAAATATGTAAAAATTATTAAAAGTGACCACTTCAGAGCAGAGATTCCACATCTCCGGTAAAGATTTCAGACATGTACACTGGCTTAGTCAGACCTCAACACAGAGCTGAAAGAAAGAGGGAGATATAGAGAGCAATAGAGAAGCATCTGGACCCTAAAGGAGTCAGATGAGATCATCACCCGAATGAACCATATTTGGGGCAGACCATGCTACAGTAGGTATATTAGTTAAGCCAAGAGCAGAATACCTTCACAGGCCATATCACACAAGCCCCATCTCTCAGCCTCTCAGCCTCAAAAGATTACTTTGCCATTTTATTACTTTGGAAAAGTTAACTACACCTTTAAAGGTTTCTAAGCCAGCATAGACCTTTACTAGACAGCACAATTATTCACAATGGGTACACCACCACCCTTTTCCCCCTTTCAAATTGATTTTCATTTGTCTGTTCCTCAAAAGAGGAGGGGATGGAGCCAGTAAATTCCAGGAGACGGTTGGAAAGCGAAGAAGACTCCTAACATGGATGTGTGAAAGGTGATTACTGCCCTGGTTGTGGACCACCTGTTACATCTCTCACACACACATTAAATCACTAGTCTACTGGTGTCAAGTTTTAGAGGGATGGAGAATTTGCCAGTGTGGTGTAGGTTGATGGGAAACATCAGAGGCAGAAAGCGCTAGCACCACGTTGTCCATTTGCAGAGTAAAGGATAAACTGAAAATGAAACACAGAGGAGTGGCAGAATTTACAGGTTAAGATCAAAACAGTGCACTTCTCTCTCTCTCACACACGCCTCAATTGTTCTCCTTGTTTCCTTTCATTGATCACGTATAAGTGCGAGAGAGTTAGTTTGTTGAGAAGAGACTCACATCTTATCCAGCTGTTTGTTGACCTCCTCGTCATTCTCATAGTCCTTACACAGCTGGGTTACCAGGGCCCCGTATGTCAGTGTGAACAACTCTGCGTTCTACAAGAGAGGAAGAGAGAGACAGGAAAAGAAAGGGAGAAATAAAAACTTAACTGTCAGCACCCCCTGGTGTAACAAGTTCAAAACAACAGACATCTTTTATTGATTCAAAGACAGTGAATCATTTATTGTATTGCAGATGCAGCACTTTCATAAATTAATCCAGCCTGACTAAATTATGTAGACTTGGTTCAGGTACCTACCATAAAGACAAGTACCAATATCATACGGCATATTATGACTTTACAAATGCCATCCATGCCAGGGTAATAGTTAATATGCTTAGCAAATGCAAAAGGTAGCTACGCCTGAATAGTCCCTTTTTTTGTAACACTTACTGTCATTTTGGTAGCTAGCTAATTTGCAGTGACTGAGCGTGTCTGCCATCTCACTAGCTAGCTAATGAAATACTAGCTAGCAGGGTAGCTTCCTGTATTTGTTATTCATTGATTTCTCACGTAATATCTAAATTGCACTACAGCCAAGCTAATATGTCCTTAATACCTTATCAAAACACGCATTATCAGATTAACATAACGTGTTTTTGGAGGTTAATAAAAGGCAGCTTGTCGTCTAAATTAGCCACCTAGCGTTAGCTTGTTTACTAACTACCTAGCATTCATTGAGTAGCCCGAATGCTAAGCAGAACGCGACTTCTTACCATCTTTTTGCTGTCTGTGGTTCGGTTGGATTGCCTTGACATAGTGTATTGGGTTACAGGCTTGTAAAGATGACTGGGTATTTATCCTTTATTTATTTGTTTATTTGAAAGCGGTCCCCGTGATCTATTTTCTGTATCAGCTGTCAAACACCCAACTTCCTGAACACAAGCTGGAACCGGAAGCAGGGGAGGGTTGTGGAAAATAGCAGCACCATTATCATCATCTGGAATACATTTTCTGCCTGTGGTGAAAAAATAAGTAGCTAGCAAAACACAAAGAAATCTCGACGTTCATACCTCTCAAAATGTCTAAACTGGCATTGTTCAATGTGTATATAACTGAACGGCTAACAGCGGTGGCTGTGGAGATAGCCGGGGTGGTAGAGAGAACAATAACAGAATACCAGGAAGAAATCTCTCGTTCAAAGGAGGAGAACGAACGTCTTCGACGGCTGCTGGATTTCAAACTGCACAGAACAGGTTTGTTTCGATTTAAATCAAACGAATCGGGTGGTTAGTTACTGATGTAAAGACCCACTACTTGCAATGTTGTACTTGAATTCGCTAACTTGAATCAGCAGTATTTGGGGATTTATCCAACTGTAAACTAACTAGCTAAACATACTGTAAACAAAACCAATTGTATTGCATGAGTTTCAAAGGCGAATCCCAAGACCCTATCAACCAAGTCCAGGGCCTTTAATTATGATCGAGGTGCGAGTCCCTTCACAGTGAGCAAAATGATGTTGAAAATGCTTATTCTATACGTCTTTTCCAGACATCGAAATAGGTCAAACATTTGTTATGAATGAAAGTTGAAAATATGTATTCTCCGGATGTTAAACACTTAACGTAATTTTCCTGGAGAAAGACTTAATTTACGGACGTTGAAAACACATATTTTAAAAAGGTTGAAAATACATTTTACAGACGTTGAAAATACTTTTTTTTAATATAATTGTTTCTAGAGCCAGCTTTTAAATGCATGCATTCACTTATATCCACTTCATTTTTTCTTAACGCTTTTTAAACACTGAAATCAAACATGGAAACTATTGCTACAACTTCATGTGTGCTAGCGCATAAAAATAATTAAAATGCGCACCACTACAAATCCCTGCATTAGCATGTTTCTGTAAGCTGATACATCATGACAAAATACATAATATTACTGTCCTGCTAATATGCTTGGACCTTGTAGGCTATACTGCCTAGAAAAAAACCCATAACTGATTCAAATGGTTGCCCAATCAGGCAGGCAAGATCAAGTCCAGTAGTGCAAAAAAGGTATTAGGTGAACAATAGTTAAGTAAAGGAATAAAACAACAGTAAAAAGACAGGCTATATACAGTAGTGAGGCTATAAAAGTAGCAAGGCTACATACAGACACTGGTTAGTCAGGCTGATTGAGGTAGTATGTACATGTAGATATGGTTAAAGTGACTATGCATATATGATGAACAGAGAGTAGCAGTAGCGTAAAAGAGGGGTTGGCGAGTGGTGGGACACAATGCAGATAGCCTGGTTAGCCAATGTGCGGGAGCACTGGTTGGTCGGCCCAATGATGTAGTATGTACATGAATGTATAGTTAAAGTGACTATATGATAAACAGAGAGTAGCAGCAGCATAAAAGAGGGGGGAGGCACACAATGCAAATGGTCCGGGTAGCCATTTGATTACCTGTTCAGGAGTCTTATGGCTTGGGGGTAAAAACTGTTGAGAAGCCTTTTTATCCTAGACTTGGCACTCCAGTACCACTTGCCATGCGGTAGAAGAGAGAACAGTCTATGGCTAGGGTCTTTAACAATTTTTAGGACCTTACTCTGACACTGCCTGGTGTAGAGGTCCTGGATGGCAGGCAGCTTAGCCCCAGTGATGTACTGGGCCGTATTTACTACCCTCTGTAGTGCCTTGCGGTCAGAGGCAGAGCAATTGCCGTACCAGGCAGTGATGCAACCAGTCAGGATGCTCTCGATGTTGCAGCTGTATAACCTTTTTGAGGATCTCAGGACCCATGCCAAATCTTTTTAGTTTCCTGAGGGGGAATAGGTTTTGTCATGCCCTCTTCACGACTGTCTTTGTGTGCTTGGACCATGTTAGTTTGTTGGTGATGTGGACACCAAGGAACTTGAAGCTCTCAACCTGCAGCCCTGTCGATGAGAATGAGGGCGTGCTTGATCCTCCTTTTCCTGTAATCTCCTTAGTCTTGGTTACGTTGAGGGATAGGTTGTTATTCTGGCACCACACAGTCAGGTCTCTGACCTCCCTATAGGCTGTCTCATCGTCGCCAGTGATCAGGACTACCACTGTTGTGTCATCTGCAAACGTCATGATGGTGTTGGAGTCATGCCTGGCTATGCAGTCGTGGGTGAACAGGGAGTACAGGAGGGGACTGAGCACGCACCCCTGAGGGGCCCCTGTGTTGAGGATCAGCGTGGCGGATGTGTTGTTACCTACCCTTACCACCTATGGGCGGCCTGTCAGGAAGTTGCAGAGTGAGGTGTTTAGTCCCAGGGTCCTTAGCTTAGTGATGAGCTTTGAGGGTACTATGGTGTTGAACACTGAGCTGTAGTCAATGAATAGCATTCTCACATAGGTGTTCCTTTTGTCCAGGTGTGAAAGGGCAGTGTGGAGTGCAATAGAGATTGCATCATCTGTGGTTCTGTTGGTGCAGTATGCAAATTGGAGTGGGTCTAGAGTTTCTGGCATAATGGTGTTTATGTGAGCCATGACCAGCCTTTCAAAGCATTACATGGCTACAGACGTGAGTGCTACGGGTCGGTAGTCAGGCAGGGAGCCTAGTGGTTAGAGCGTTGGTCCAGTAAACGAAAGGTTGTCGTTCTGCCCCTGAACAAGGCAGTTAACCCACTGTTCATAGGACGTCATTTTAAATAAGAATTTGTTCTTAACTGTCTTGCCTAGTTAAATAAAATAATTAATAAAAATAGTCATTTAGTTAGGTTACCTTAGTTACCCTGCCTCATCTGACGAGCATCGGAGCCGGTGTGGTACGATTCGATCTTAGTCCTGTATTGACGCATTGCCTGTTTGATGGTTTGTCGGAGGGCATAGCGGGATTTCTTATAAGCTTCCCGCTCCTTGAAAGCGGCAGCTCTACCTTTTAGCTCAGTGCGAATGTTGCCTGTAATCCATGGCTTGGTTGGGGTATGTATGTACAGTCTCTGTGGGGACGACGTCATCAATTCACTTATTGATGTAGCCGGTGACTGATGTAGTGTACTCCTCAATGCCATCGGAGGAATCCCGGAACATGCTCCAGTCTGTGCTAGCAAAACAGTCCTGTAGTGTAGCATCTGCATCATCTGACCACTTCCGTATTGAGCGAGTCACTGGTGCTTCCTGCTTTAATCTTTGCTTATAGGCAGGAATCAGGAGGATAGAATTCTGGTCAGATTTGCCAAATGGAGGGTGAGGGAGAGCTTTGTACTCGTCTCTGTGTGTGGAGTAAAGGTGGTCCAGAGTTTTTTTTATTTTTAAAAAAAAATAAAAAAAAATTCTCCTCTGGTTGCACATTTAACATGCTGATAGAAATGAGGTGAAACTGATTTAAGTTTCCCTGCATTAAAGTCCCCGGCCTCTAGAAGTGCTGCCTCTGGATGAGTGTTTTCCTGTTTGCTTATGGCGGTATACAGCTCATTCAGTGTGGTTTTAGTGCCAGCATCGGTCTGTTGTGGTATGTAGTAGAGGTCGACCGATTAATCGAAATGGCCGATAAATTAGGGACGATTTCAAGTTGTCATAACAATCTGTAATCTGCATTTTTGGACACCGATTGTGGCCGATTACATTGCACTCCACGAGGAGACTGCGTGGCAGGCTGACTACCTGTTATGCTAGTGCAGCAAGAAGCCAAGGTAAGTTGCTAGCTAGCATTACAACTATCTTATCTTATCAGTCTTAACATAATCACTAGTTAACTACACATGGTTGATGATATTACTAGTTTATTTAGCTTGTCCTACGTTGCATATAATCGATGCGGTGCCTGTTAATTTCTCATCGAATCACAGCCTACTTCGCCAAACGGGTGATGATTTAACAAGCGCATTCGCGAAAAAAGCACTGTCGTTGCACCAATGTGTACCTAACAATAAATATCAATGCCTTTCTTTAAAATCAATACACAAGTATATATTTTAAAACCTGCATATTTAGTTAATATTGCCTGCTAACATTAATTTATTTTTACTAGGGAAATTGTGTCACTTCTCTTGCGTTCCGTGCAAGCAGAGTCAGGGTATATGCAGCAGTTTGGGCCGCCTGGCTCGTTGTGAACTGTGTGAAGACCATTTCTTCCTAACAAAGACCGTAATTAATTTTCCAGAATTGTACATAATTATGATATAACATTGAAGGTTGTGCAATGTAACAGCAATATTTATACTTAGGGATGCCACCCATTAGATAACATACGGAATGGTTCCGTATTTCACTGAAAGAATAAAGGTTTTGTTTTTGAAATTATAGTTTCCGGATTTGACCATATTAATGACTCAAGGCTTATATTTGCGTGTGTTATTATGTTATAATTAAGTCTGTGATTTGATATTTGATAGAGAAGTCTGACTGAGCGGTGGTAGGCAGCAGCAGGCTCTTTAGCATTCATTCAAACAGCACTTTCGTGCATTTACCAGCAGCTCTTCATTGTGCTTCAAGCATTGAGCTGTTTATGACTTCAAGCCTATCAACTCCCAAGGTTAGGCTAGTGTAACTGATGTGAAATGGCTAGCTAGTTAGCGGGGTGTGCGCTAATAGCGTTTCAATCGGTGACGTCACTCGCTCGGAGACCTTGAAGTAGTTGTTCCCCTTGCTCTGCAAGGGCCGCGGCTTTTGTGGAGCGATGGGTAACGATGCTTCGAGGGTGGCTGTTGTCAATGTGTTCCTGGTTCGAACCCAGGTAGGGGCGAGGAGAGGGACGGAAGCTATACTGTTACACTGGCAATACTATAGTGCCTATAAGAACAACCAATAGTTAAATGTATATGAAATGCAAATGGTATAGAGAGAAATAGTCTTATAATTCCTATAATAACTACAACCTAAAACTTCTTACCTGGGAATATTGAAGACCCATGTTAAAAGGAACCACCAGCTTTCATATATTCTGAGCAAGGAACTTAAACGTTAGCTTTTTTACATGGCACATATTGCACTTTTACTTTCTTCTCCAACACTTTGTTTTTGCATTATTTAAACCAAATTGAACATGTTTCATTATTTATTTGAGGCTACATTTATTTATTTTATTTATGTATTATATTAAGTTAAAATAAAAGTGTTCATTCAGAATTGTTGTAATTGTCATTATTACAAATAAATAAATCGGATGATTTAATCGGTATCGGCTTTTTTGGTCCTCCAATAATCGGTATCGGTGTTGAAAAATCATAATTGGTCGACCTCTAGTATGTAGACAGCTAATATGCATAGCCCCCAGCCCCCCCCCCCCCGTGTCTTACCAAAGGCTGCTGTTCTATCCTGCCGATAGTGTATAACACGCCAGCTGTATGTTATTAATGTTGTCGTTCAGGCACGACTCTGTGAAACATAAGATATTACAGTTTTTAATGTCCTGTTGGTAGGATATACGTGCTTTCAGTTTATTTTCCAGCGATTGAACGTTAGCTAGCAGTACGGAGGGCAAAAGCAGATTAGCCATCTCTTTCCGCAAAATCTGTTTCCGTCTCAAGCGAATGACAGGGATGTGTAACTGTTTGGGTGTTTGGAGTAAATCCTTCCCGTCCGACTCATTAAAGAAAAACTCTTCGTCCATTTTGAGGTGAGTAATCGCTGTTCTGATGTCCAGAAGCTCTTTTCGGTCATAAGAGACGGTAGCAGCAACATTATGTACAAAATAAGTTACGAACAACGCGAGAAAGAAACAAATAGCATGGTTTGTTAAAGAGCCAGTAAAACAGCAGCCACCCTCTCCGGCACCATCAGAACGGCCGACACCATATGAGTGGCCTGCTAATCTACCTTTCTGGACCTTTCTGAATAATGGCTGGAATGGAGTCAATGGAATGGTATCAAACATATGGTGATCGTCCTCCCCTCAGCAGCCTCCACTGGAATAGACCCACACTGATCCAAATGGTTGCATAATCAGGTCTAGGCTGTTGGCCTATGCAGTTATATCGGCATGAAACAAAACACTAGGTTCGAGTGAGCAGTTATTCAAATGAGCCTACATTATTATGTTTGAGTCATTTCTGAGTCATTTCACAGATTCTCTTATCCAGGGCGACTTACGGTAGTGATACATTTTCATACTTTATGGTACATCATTGCAGTTTACATCCTATGGACACTGCACTGTTGTGGATGTAGCCCAGGTATAATAATTTCCTTGTCTAAAAACCTAGGCCTAATCAATAGTGGAGCTTTGCATGCCCGGGGACCACAGAGCACAACCTAGAGGAACGGACTACAGATCTGCCATTTCAAAATCTGTTCATTTATTTTTCTTGCACTTAGTCAGGTAAATATTTGGCCTATAACCCTAATATTTAGCTAATAAATGACCTAATATCTAGCTAATATTTAGCTTCATACTACACATCACCAGCCTCTCTCTTCCAGCTGTTGCCATGCGCAACAGACTATAGGCTACACATGCCTCTCCACAAAAAGCCTCTTTTTGTGAAATCCCAGGAAAAGCTATAGGCTACAAAAGCGACAGGACATTTATTTCTATACTTTTTTTCTACTAGGCCTTATAGCCTATTCGGGGAAAGAAGCAGGCTTGCTCTTGTTAATTGCTGAAAATATAACGAATAGTTGCACAGGACAGTGAAGCACAGTGAAAAAGAAGACCCACAGGAATTGGCAACCATTATCAAAATGGAAATCCCTTGCAAACCACAATGACATGCTGTAAAAGATGCACAGGCTAAATGGCATTTGTTGTTGAATTGCTACATTTAAATACAAGTTAATGTAGTCCTAATGAAAATAATACAGTAAGTATTATTTCCAGTTGTTACTATGACAAGGAACACACCCTGAAAGCACAGAATGGTCTGAACCAGTATTTGTTTGATAGAGACCTCATGAATGGTCTTGGTACCACCTTATTAATAGTAAACGTGCAGTAGGGTGCCTTGATCAGTTGATTGACCGGTGTAGTGTGACTGCTCACCGTTTTATAGTTATGTAGCCTATAGTTAGTTTATTGTTATAGTTATTGGCTTGGTGGATGGCCCGGGCCTTAACTCTGACACAACTAACATTATTATTACAACAGAACTCGCCTACTAGTAAGTCTAGCTAACGTTAGCGAACTTTAATGAAATAAAATTATACTTATAGTTGTTTACTTGGCTTTAATACTCTGTAAATTGACTCTTTTTCAAATAATTTACCCTGGCAAGTTTAGGGAAGTAAAGCGGAAGTCGAATCCATCACTTCCTTTGTTTGGATGTTCCCATATTAATATTAGAAAATGAGGTGTATACATGTCAATGAAGAAAGCATTATGTCACATTCAACATTTTATTTTAATCCACTTAAAATAGGGAAACTGACCAAACTGAAGACTGCAGTATGGCCGCTATAATGTTCAAAGTAATCCAACCTACAGAATAAACCCACAGACCACTTCAACTACAATAACATTCTTAGCAATGGTTACATAAATTTTTTTCTTGCTATGACTGTGATATGTTGTTTATCTGCCTTATCTGCCTTAGTTTAATGCACTGACAGTAAGTTGCTTTCGATAAGAGCGTCTGCTGAATGACCAAAATGTTTTTTTCTAAACGAGTACACATTTGGTCGGTCCGGATCAGACCAAAGCCTAGACGTCTATGATTCGTTCAGTTGTGTTTCACACGTTGTAGCAGCACAGTTCAGTAGAGTACAGTAAAGTAGAGTTTAATTCAGTAGAGTACATTGTACTATACTTTACTGTGCTCTACTGTATTGTACTGTACCATAATTGTATTTACTGTAATGTATTGTACTCTGCTGTACTGTGCTGTCAACTTGTGAAACATAGATGTCTATGATTGGTTCAGATTTAGACGGGCTGGTCCGTGGACATTGAAATCAAGTCCGGGACCCAAAAAAGACATTTAGAAGACGTGGGCGTCAGTCCATGCTTACTGGGTTGTTAGTGCTCAATGATACATTTTGTAACATGGAAAGCTGGATAGCTTTTACTGTCTTGCACATTGGTAAGGCTAGCAGCAAATAAAGTAGCTATCTGACATTTGCTGTTGTAGCTAGCATGTTGAATAATGCAAGCGAGATAATTGAGTCATGAAAATTGTGTCCTGGACTTGAGTACTACAACACTGGATAGGCCTATGTTATTTACATAAATTGTTCAAATATGTATTGATTGGGCCTCCTGAGTGGCACAGCTGTCTAAGGCATCACTACAGACCCGGGTTCAATCCCCTGCTGTGTCGCAGCCGACCACAACCAGGAGACCCATGAGGCGGCCCACAATTGGCCCTGCATCGTCCGGCCGGGATGTCTTTGTCCCATCTTGCACTAGCCACTCGTGTGGCGGGCCGGGCACATGCAGTGTGTCAAGAAGCAGTACGGCTTGGCAGGGTCGTGTTTCAGAGGAAGAATGGCTCCTTGACCTTCGCCTCTCCTGAAACCTGTACGGGAGTTGCAGCGATGGGACAAGACTGTAGCTACCAATTTGTATATCACGAAATTGGGGAGATAAAAGTGGTAAAAAGTAAATAAATAAAATACTAATGTGTATTGATCACATATTTATCCCTTTCCCCACTTTTTTTCTAGACCCCCAGCAGCTCACGCTCCCAGTCTCTGAAGAGGAGGTTCCCCCTGCGCGGCAGCATGGTGAGCAGAAGTGGGGCCCCAATCTGGGGCAGAAGGACCCAGAGTCAACACAGATTAAAGATGAACAAGAGGAAATCGGGACAAATCAGGAGGAAGAGCTTGAAAGGCTAGAATCTGATACCAACGACTCCATATTCACTGTCTGTGAGGAGAGAGACAGTAACCCACCTTATCCGCCCTATCAAATGGATTTCTCAAGCCACACTTTCGAGAGCAAAGAGGATGATGTGTTATGCATCCTCATTCCTAAAGAGATCAAAACTGAGCCTGATGGAGAGGACTACACAGTATCAGAAGCAACCAGTGCCTCTCAGTCCCTATCAGAAGGATATCTAGGCTGTTCTGCAGCTCAGAGTGAAAACAGCGGAAGTGACAACGAGGTGGAGAGTGGGGGACAACCGTCAGGGTCAAAGCCACTGGAATCATCCAGAAAATGGGCAAAGAAAGAACTAAGCTTCCATACCGTTGCTGGGGGCAGGGCGACCACAAATGCTTCTCCTTATTGTTGCAAGTTGTGTGGAAGTACATTTGTGTACATTGGTCCTTTAGTTAACCATGTGAAAAATGTGCACACAAAGCATACGAAAATGTGTGGTGTGTGTGAAGAAGTCTTTGAGTCCATGGCAAGTCTGACAGATCACCTGCAAACCCACATAAAAGCAACGCGTACTTGTAATGTTTGTGGCAAATGCTTCCCTAGTGATGCTAATCTGAGAACACACATGGTGTCTCACACAGGAGAGAAACAGTATCAATGCAAAGAATGTGGGAAATGCTTCAAAACTAAGGGATATATGAAATTGCATATGAGACTGCACACTGGGGAGAAACCATTTCAGTGCAAAGAATGTGGAGAAAGTTTCACTTGTAATGGATACTTGAAAGCACATATGAAGTTCCACACAGGGGAGAAATCATATCGGTGTAAGGACTGTGGGCAAGACTTTGACCAGAAGACACAACTGGAAACGCATATGTGGACTCACAGAGGTGAGAAACCACATGGTTGCAAGCAGTGTCCCAAAAGCTTCAAGCGCAAGGAAGAACTGACCAGACACACAGCGGTTCACACAGGAGAGAGACCTTTCAAGTGCACTGTTTGTGGACATTGCTTTGCCACCCCAGGCAACCTGACACAACACCTGACCACTCACTCCGGAGAGAAACCGTATCGGTGCAAATTCTGTGGCAGATGCTTTAGAAATAATCCGTTACTTAAAAGTCACCTGAGGAACCGGCACAAATTTCATGAAAGTGCCTGATTCTCAGAAGATGATTTAAAGGACAAGTTACGTTTTTTACAACCAAATCTCGATTTTTGATGTAAATAGCATGTTCTTGAAGAGTGCAGACACCTTTTTTGTGATTTTGCACAAGTCATTTCCCTTATCCAGCTGTTCCATTTTCTGTGTAGCCTGCTGCTACATAACTGCCAAAATAAAGGAAACACCAACATAAAGCATCTTAATATGGCATTGGGCCACCACGAGCCGCCAGAACAGCTTCTATACTCTTTGGCAGAGATTCTACAAGTGTCTGGAACTTCCTGTGTGGAAGCACCCCATGCTTTCAATATCAAATTTTATTGGTCACATACACATTTAGCAGATGTTATTGCGGGTGTAGCGAAATGATTGTGCTCTTACCTCCAACAGTGCAGTAGTATCTAAAAAATGATTCACAACAATACACACATCTAAAAGTTAAATCATGGAATGTATAAATATTAGATCGAGCAATGTAGGCGTGGCATTGACTAAAATACAATATAATAGAATACAGTATACATATGAGAGAGTAAAGCAGTATGTAAACGTTATTAAAGTGACAAGTGTTTCATTATTGAAGGGGCCAGTGATTCCAAGTCTATATAGAGCAGCAGCCTCTAAGATGAAGGCTTGCGTAACCAGGTGGAAGCCGGCTAGTGATGGACTGAAAAACAGCTAATATCAGGTCCCAGCTTTGATGCACCTGTACTGACCTCGTCTTCTGGATGATAGCGGGGTGAACAGGCCGTGGCTCAGGTGGTTGATGTCTTTGAATATCTTTTTGGCCTTCCTGGGTGCTGTAGGTGTCCTGGAGGGCAGGTAGTTTGCCCCTTGTGATGCGTTGGGCAGAGCACACCACCCTCTGGAGAGCCCTGCGGTTGTGGGTGGTGCAGTTGCCCTACCAGGCGTTGATACAGCCCAACGGGATGCTCTCAATTATGCATCTATAAAAGTTTGATAGTTTTAGGTGCCAAGACAAAATTCTTCAGGCACCCCTTTCCCTGCACCCCTTTCCCAGGGCCCTCACCTCCTCCCTTTATACTTTGCATCTCTTGTTTACTCAATACGTTCCTTTATTTTGGCAGTTACATGTAGAATGGACAGAGGTATTGCTGGAGTCGCAACAAAATGTTGCGGATAAAGTTCTGAATGACACAATATCTAAAGACCTAATAAAATGACATATTTGTTCATGTTTTTCAGGGCCCTCATACTACACAATGGGGAAGTGATTTGCTGTTTAGTGTAAGTTTCTCAAAAACATGTGAAATCACAAAAAAGGTTTCCTGGACCCTTCTATAACATGCCATTTACATCAAAAAGAGTGATTTGGTTCTAAAAAAAAGGAAACTTCTCCTTTAAGTTTAAAATAGATACTGTCTTTTGGTTGGTGGTGCATTGGAACATACTGTACAATATAATCTATAAAACAATGTAGTAGATGCTCTCTGTCAGGCTATGCCTTCAGTCAGAGTTGTGAATACTAATCTGCTTTTTACTATTAAATAAAGGCCTTCTATATATATTCCCATGAGAGCACACTATTTTCATTTTTGTGAAGAATAACACATTTTTAACTTACAAAACTGTCCCTGTACATTCTTTATATAAATAAAAATGGGTTCAGGGGGATGTAAATGTTTTGCATATTATATGGATGCTACAGAGTACAATGAACCTTCTATTGGGATACGATGTACGGTTGTTGTTTTATTTACAGTCCATTAGATAGGAGTATGCACAGGCACAAAAACATTTTGAAGGTAGACTCTGTGAAATGTTGCCATGAGCAGCACTGCAGATTTTGGGGTGAGTGAGATGCACAACTTCACTTTCACTCAGTATGTGTGCAGGACCAAAACAGCGGAGAAGTTGCGCTTCAATGCTATTGTTGTGGAAATTGACCTACTATGCTGCTGTTTACTTTCAGCATCTACATCAGGAATGGGCAACTCCAGTCCTCGGGAGCCTGATTAGTGTCACACTTTTGTCCCAGCTAACACATCTGACTCCAATAATCAACTAATCATGATTTTCAGGTTACAATGCAATTTGTTTAATCCGCTGTGTTTGCTAGGGATGGGGGAAAAGTGTGACACCCCTCCAGCACCCAATGATTGGAGTTGCCCATCTCAGATCTATGGTGTCTTCTTCTGAGGTTTAACAGCGGTTAGCATCCAATTTGTTGCATTACCGCCACCTACTAGCCTGGAGTACAACTCCCTTATACTTTACTTGAAAAGAAAAATGTACTAAATAAATACCCTACCATCTAACACTATACTCACTAATTTCAAAATGATCTAAAATGAACACCCCCCTACTCCTAATTAAATGTATTTACTCCTACATCATGCCATCACCCTGAAAGGATGGGACATCACCACTTAACACATCCTGTAACTCTTCTGCTGTCAAGTCTCACACACTCAAATACCTCTGCGGCTGCCACCACAACCTCAATCTTCTGAGACTTACGGTCCATCCCTGCAGTACAATTGATAACCATTGCTTTAAATGCTAAAAATCCAATCTTACTGAAATGTATTTCACTTTTTGGCCTATTCCTCTGTACTGGTATATCTCTACTACTCTCACCACTCCTTCCCCTTAACCCATCTTCCTCTACTTTCTTCACTGCCTCAGCATATGACATCTTCTGCTCTACTCTAACCCTGGAAACCTCAACCTGCCTCTCTCGCACCAGACATTTCTGATCCCCAGCTCCATGGGCACCCCTACAATTAACACATTCCACTACTTTTCCCCAATACTACACATTACTTTGTCTCATGCCCTTCTGCACACTTCTCACACAATGGACCCTCCCTCCTTAACACTAATGCCACATGCCCTTCTGCACACTTCTCACACAATGGACCCTCCCTCCTTAACACTAATGCCACATGCCCTTCTGCACACTTCTCACACAATGGACCCTCCCTCCTTAACACTAATGCCACATGCCCTTCTGCACACTTCTCACACAATGGACCCTCCCTCCTTAACACTAATGCCACATGCCCATAAGCTTGACACAAGTAACATCTTAATACTCATACAGGATAACTTGTATCCTAACTTCACTTTGTCAGGCAAAGACTCAACTTCAAAACTCAAGAGAACAGACAATGAATCTTCTGTTTCCCCGCTCTCGCCACCCTGTCTGCGTCGCATCAAAGGATGAGCATCACATACACCGGGAATCTTTGCCCCCAGCTGGTCAACGTTTATATCTACTGCTACCCCAGTTATCACTCCTTTCATTGGTGTCGTTTTCTTGAGAACAAAACAATTCACTTTTCTTGCCCCCATTCGATTTACTTTGAGCGCATTCTTCCTCTGCCAAACAGAAACAAACAATTATCACTAGACCACTTCTAGTTACCCTCACTGATTCCACATGACCCAACGCTTTTTTTTTTCACCCACCATGAAACCACAAATGAATCAGCCAAAGGGCAAGAGTCCAGGAACATCAATCCTACTGTCAGACTCTTCTTCATCCTGATCCTCTGTGCATACCTCAGTCTCCGATAACTTCATTCACTTCCATTTATCCTCCTGTCTTCAGCTCCCTTTGCTTACACTTTCTACCATTCTTATTTGATAAACTATCTCCCTTTTTTTCCACCATTTTATCCAACTCAAGCTCACTCTCTTAGACCTCTTCTACCTCTCTTTTTCCCTCCATCTCCATTGCTCCTCTGTTTTCCAAGTACACGTCTCCTTATGATAATACTACCACCCCATCCCTGACACTCATATTTTACTTGCTTTCTCTATGGACTCAATTCTCCTCTTCCGGAGGCCCTGATCTATGTCATATCGCTGTCTACCTTTAAAACGTACAAAATAAAATGTAAACAAATATCACTTAATTATTTTCACTTTTAGAAACGCATGTTTGATAATTAACTAAGATATATTGATTGTTTAACTGTGCATACTTTCTAGCATTTTTACCTTCATAATTAATTTAGTTTACTGGACAGAACGAGAACGGATGACAACTCTTATTTTGAAAGAGTGACAAAAATCCAGAAGTAGCATCACGTCACGTGATTAAGAGGACATTTAAGCTCCTGGCGCGAGTTGGCGAGAAAGGAAAGTGACTTCCGATAAATAAAGAAGTAAACCAATCTGATTCCACTCCCGGGAAGCTGCCAAAACTGTGAGTTACGTTATTATATGGTAATATAAATGTTGAATTTCTCTCCGGTCAAATACGCTCAAGTCAATAAGTGTATTACACGAATGATAGCGCCTTTTTTGTGACAAAATTAATGTTAGCCAGTACTGTGTTAGCTCATGCCAGCTAGTTACTTGTTTTAGCCGGTTTGGTTTATGATATTGATCCTTCTATTTTACGAACTAGCTCATTTGGTCCGCGTTAGTATCTTTGGAGCAAGACATTGAGAATGTTAACTATATAGACAGTTATTACTTAACCTGGCCGCATACCAAAGATTCTGGTAACTTTCTGCTTTTGTCTGTGGCTGTAAATTGCCAGCCATTTTTGGCGGGTTTTTTCCTCCGGGCGAGATGGGAAGTCTGTTAGACTGTGACAACTAGAGAAGGCTATTCCAGAATCACGTTCTTGGCTACATTTTTAACGATTTAATGTATCATTCTTAAGTAACTTTTTTCGAGTTGTAAAGTACCTTTTAGGATTTACAGTGTACCTTTCTCACCAGGTCTTGTCAAAATGTCCATTAGGAAAATTAAACCTGGGAATAAAGCCTCTGCGAACATAAAGGTAAGGAAATAATATGCCAATCCCCAGTCTAGTGCTAAGATATCAATGTGTTTTGTAGCGGACTACTGTAGTGTCAAGTTAATTTACCAAGTTATGTGCAACGAGGCGAACCATTACAATTCAGCAAGTTAACTGAAGTGGTTTTAACCCACAGATCCTTCATGCACATCCAGAATTGGAACTCAACGTTTTGAAATTCATGACTCTACCTCGTGCCTGTTACTATTGTTAGGATT
Source organism: Oncorhynchus mykiss (assembly GCF_013265735.2). Taxonomy (NCBI): domain Eukaryota; kingdom Metazoa; phylum Chordata; class Actinopteri; order Salmoniformes; family Salmonidae; genus Oncorhynchus; species Oncorhynchus mykiss. The sequence continues at coordinate 54,838,965 of NC_048582.1, read as the reverse complement.
AATGTTTGCATACTCATTAACTTGTAGTTTCCCATAATTCGTTTTTGAAGACTTGTTCCCACAGTAATTAATTGGTTAATGTCCGCGGGTAAGATGATGACCTGGGGCAAATTGCAGCCTGTGGGAATTGGAAGGCAATTGGCTCATGCATGCAGTTGTGCTAGGCTCGGGGTAAGCCTGCCCTTTTCCCACACCTGCCTGTGCAATCTGGTCAGTTACCAGCAGAGGTGGGACCAAGTCATTGTTTTTAAGTCTCAAGTCAAGACAGGAAAGTCCTGAACTAGTCATGTGCTCTTCACAAAATGAAATACCATTTAATATTTTTAACAAGCGTATTAGTTAGTATATTACATTTACGCTAATCATGAATGCTTTTAAAAATATTTATTATTTTCCAAATAAACTTTATAATTCCATGGAAATGCATGGGTAGCCATGAGAAACACCCCCCCCAATAGCGATCGAGGATCTATGGGGCTCAATCGGCGATGTAGGCTTGTACACAATCGCCCAACCTTAACACACACACACACACACCCTCTGTGTGGTTACCGTAGGTTAAGGTATGTCAATGGTTTTAGGAACCGCAGTAACATCAGGCAGGATTTAGGCTGCCAACTGCCTAGCCAGTTGTGAACATTGCACCCAAGATTGCGTTAAGTTTCCACATTGACTGACTGTGGATACTCATTGATTTAATGTTGCGTTCGCCTACATGCTACACTAGCAAAGATTTAAATGATATAGCTGTTGGCTATATTAGCCACGACTTACCGTTCTTTGTGCAGCTTCAAATGTCGAACAAAGCTGGAAGTTGTTGCGCCTCCGTCTAATTTTCTTCCCGCATGTTTTGCAATTTGCAATCAGTTTTTGTTTGTTGATACAGCGTAGTCTTTATACCCGAAAATAATAATTTGGGGTATCATCTTTCCAAGGGCTCCATCTGAATTCACCCGCCGATATTCCTCTGCACTGCCACACGCAACTTTTTCTCAGCTGGCACAATTTGATTGGCTGCTGTCCGATTCAAACTGTAATCTGTTAAATAGAGAGTTGATGCGCTGCACACTTTATTTATATATTTTAAATAGCATTTTTAATATCTGTGCTTGGAGGGTGCCGGGTCAAGTCAAAAACCAGAGTAGGGTTTGTTGAATGGCACTATATCCAGGTAAATGCTGAGTGTGCTCACTGAGGTCAGGGAGAGGGTTGTTTGTTTCCCACCAATGTTGTACCTGAATGGTTTTTCATGGAGAGGGGTGTTACACTTCTGACTGGTTTTGTATAGAATCACATGAGCACAGGCTTTTTGTGTAACAATTATCCAACTACTGGATTAAACTTTAAATGTGTTTGTCTTCATGTTTTATTTCAGAGCTTTTTTGGTGGGTCCATTCAAGACATGGGACCTACAAGGAAAACTCTGCAAGTCCTCCAGCAAGCTGCAGTCAATAAGAACCTTGGCAGAGGAATGCTGGTATGTCCTGGGGACTGTAGCACAAATCTGTATTGGGGGGGGCGGGGGGGGGGGGGGGGGGGGGGGGGGCAGGCAGTGTTAGTGTTGCATCTTCTACCAATGTTTTTGCTTTGCGTAATTTCCAATCCCGTTTGATTTATACATTTCCCTCTAGCCCTACCACCCCGCCAACTTCTTACCACTTCTACCGCTCTATCGAGACAACTATGCTTTATAACAGTTTCAGTGTCTTCATATCTCAATCATTGTCATGTGGATAATTGCAATTCTATCTAAATGATACAAACCTAAAGTTAACTTCTATTGCCATTGCCAACTATGTAAAAATAGCCCACATTGCAGGTAGAAAATATCCTATAAATCACATTGGCTACACATGGCCTGTCAGCAACGAACTTGAAAGGTCATCTTAATTTGTGGACTTGCCTGCAATGTGCTAGTGAACTTGCAACATTGTGTAAAATAGTCTAGGCCCTCCGGTTCCAGTGCCATTGAGCTCGGGACACAGCTGTAGGCTATTTGCACAAGGGATAAGAAGCAGAAATTGACTTGGGTAGGAGCTCACAGGAGCTGAGTATTTCAGTCCAAGTCCAGCACTGATTAGAAGCCTATTTTATGACCCTTTGGGGTTATGGAAAGGCAGCACGCTGGAATTATTTTTCAAGTTCATTGAGGAACTATTGTGATTCTCAATGGATGTAAATCAGATTTTTTTTTTATTTTTGCTTTTTGAGGTGAAAGCATTAGTTTGAGAAGCTCCAAAGGTCATTAATGGTGGTGCGTTAAGCCAATCAGATCCCCCAAATGTATGCTTACATTTGAATGCAGGCAGTGTGTAGGCCTACTTCTATGCGTGTGCATCCTTATTAACATTGACAGGGGTGCTCCAAACAAAAGACGATGACTAAATTCACACGACTTGTACCGTAATTGCTGGGCTATTAAGCGCACCTGAATATAAACCGCACCCACTGAATTATTAAAAAATATGTATTTTGTACATAAATAAGCCGCATGTCTATAAGCCGCAGGTGCCTACCGGTACATTGAAACAAATGAACTTTACACAGCCTTTTAACAAAACACGGCGTTGTAACAAAAATAAATAGGCTTTAACGAAACACGGCTTGTAACAAAAATTAAAACAGTAGCCTACCAAGAAAGTCATTGGTCACTATCTTCCTCCTGTACACTGAAACCACTGAAGTCATCTCCTTCGGGGGTCAGAGTTGAATAGCCTCAGAATTGCTTCATCCGATGTTGGATCGTTTTCATTGTCGCTCTCGTCACTTTCATCCGGAGGCAAATACCCCGCTGAGCTCATGCTGCCCCTTCAACACGCAGCAGTCCAGCCTTTCGAAACCCGTTGATGATAGTGGATTTTTTGACAATGCTCCACGCTGTCAGGACCCACTGGCAGACTTGACCATAAGATGCTCTTTGCCTGCGGCCCATTTTAGTGAAGGATTTCTCCCCACTTGTTCAGTGGGAGGCTTGGATGACAAGGAGCGCCACCTTAAATGCACAATTTACACTGATGTCGAGTGGCTGCAAATACTTTGGGCCATCTGCTTTTCTTCCCTCTGAAAGCTTTTGTTGTCTTTTTGCACTGAGTCAGTTCCTCACGCTGCTGTTTCCAAAGTCTTATCAGCGACTCATTAAGGCCAAGCCCCCATGCAGCAGCTCTGTCCTTTTCCAACAGCCAGATCGATCGCCTTCAACTTGAAAGCTGCATCATTGGCGTTTCTCCGTGTCTTTGCCATGATGAGGGTAACAAAATTACTACCGTAATCAGAATGATGGGAAGTTTGAGCGCGCTCGATTTACGTCACATTATGTGACGGTGCTCAGTTTTTGGCGGCATGAATCTTGTGAAAGCGGGAAAAATCCATGAATTAGCCGCGTCATTGTATAAACCGCGAGGTTCAAAGTGTGGGAATAAAGTAGCGGTTGATAGTCCGGAAATTACGGTAAGTGGAATTAAAGTAACCAAAATTTGTTTCTCACAAGGGTAGTGTAGGATTTGGACTGCAAACATTGTAGCCACTCTGACATTGAGAACAGGTAGACTGTAAATAATATTGAATGCATTAAAATAAATGACCATAACCTAACATTGTAGATTAAAAATGATATGAATTCATGGTAAATGTACTGCGGGTCATATTTGTTCAAATCAAAGTTTATTTGTCACGTGCGCCAAATACAACAGGTGTAGTAGACCTTACAGTGAAATGCTTACTTACAGGCTCTAACCAATGGTGTGGGAAAAAAGTATGTGTGTAGGTAAGGAAATAAAACGACTGTAAAAAGACATTTGAAAAAAGAGTGGCAAAGCTATATACAGACACCTGTTAGTCAGGCTTGTTGGGGTAGTATGTACATGTAGGTATCGTTAAAGTGTCTATGCATATATGATGAACAGAGAGTAGCAGAAGCGTAAAAAGAGGGGTTGGCGGGTGGTGGGACACAATGCAGATAGCCCGGTTAGCCAATGTGCGGGAGCACTGGTTGGTCAGGCCAATTAGGTAGTATGTACATGAATGTATAAGTGACTATGCATACAGTGCCTTGCGAAAGTATTCGGCCCCCTTGAACTTTGCGACCTTTTGCCACATTTCAGGCTTCAAACATAAAGATATAAAACTGTATTTTTTTTGTGAAGAATCAACAAGTGGGACACAATCATGAAGTGGAACGACATTTATTGGATATTTCAAACTTTTTTTAACAAATCAAAAACTGAAAAATTGGGCGTGCAAAATTATTCAGCCCCTTTACTTTCAGTGCAGCAAACTCTCTCCAGAAGTTCAGTGAGGATCTCTGAATGATCCAATGTTGACCTAAATGACTAATGATGATAAATACAATCCACCTGTGTGTAATCAAGTCTCCGTATAAATGCACCTGCACTGTGATAGTCTCAGAGGTCCGTTAAAAGCGCAGAGAGCATCATGAAGAACAAGGAACACACCAGGCAGGTCCGAGATACTGTTGTGAAGAAGTTTAAAGCCGGATTTGGATACAAAAAGATTTCCCAAGCTTTAAACATCCCAAGGAGCACTGTGCAAGCGATAATATTGAAATGGAAGGAGTATCAGACCACTGCAAATCTACCAAGACCTGGCCGTCCCTCTAAACTTTCAGCTCATACAAGGAGAAGACTGATCAGAGATGCAGCCAAGAGGCCCATGATCACTCCGGATGAACTGCAGAGATCTACAGCTGAGGTGGGAGACTCTGTCCATAGGACAACAATCAGTCGTATATTGCACAAATCTGGCCTTTATGGAAGAGTGGCGAGAAAGCCATTTCTTAAAGATATCCATAAAAAGTGTCATTTAAAGTTTACCACAAGCCACCTGGGAGACACACCAAACATGTGGAAGATGGTGCTCTGGTCAGATGAAACCAAAATTGAACTTTTTGGCAACAATGCAAAACGTTATGTTTGGCGTAAAAGCAACACAGCTCATCACACCATCCCCACTGTCAAACATGGTGGTGGCGACATCATGGTTTGGGCCTGCTTTTCTTCAGCAGGGACAGGGAAGATGGTTAAAATTGATGGGAAGATGGATGGAGCCAAATACAGGACCATTCTGGAAGAAAACCTGATGGAGTCTGCAAAAGACCTGAGACTGGGACGGAGATTTGTCTTCCAACAAGACAATGATCCAAAACATAAAGCAAAATCTACAATGGAATGGTTCAAAAATAAACATATCCAGGTGTTAGAATGGCCAAGTCAAAGTCCAGACCTGAATCCAATCGAGAATCTGTGGAAAGAACTGAAAACTGCTGTTCACAAATGCTCTCCATCCAACCTCACTGAGCTCGAGCTGTTTTGCAAGGAGGAATGGGAAAAAATGTCAGTCTCTCGATGTGCAAAACTGATAGAGACATACCCCAAGCGACTTACAGCTGTAATCGCAGCAAAAGGTGGCGCTACAAAGTATTAACTTAAGGGGGCTGAATAATTTTGCACGCCCAATTTTTCAGTTTTTGATTTGTTAAAGTTTGAAATATCCAATAAATGTCGTTCCACTTCATGATTGTGTCCCACTTGTTGATTCTTCACAAAAAAAATACAGTTTTATATCTTTATGTTTGAAGCCTGAAATGTGGCAAAAGGTCGCAAAGTTCAAGGGGGCCGAATACTTTCGCAAGGCACTGTATAAGATAAACAGAGTAGCAGCAGCGTAAACGAGGGGGTGGGAGTATGCAATGTAAATAGTCCGGGTAACCATTTGGTTACCTTTTCAGGAGTCTTATGGCTTGGGGGTATTAACTGTTGAGAAGCCTTTCTGTCCTAGACTTGGCACTCCGGTACCACTTGCCATGCGGTAGAAGAGAGAACAGTCTGTGGCTGGGGTCTTTGACAATTTTTCGGGCCTTCCTCTGACACCGCCTGGTGTCGAGGTCCTGGATGGCAGGCAGCTTAGCCCCAGTGATGTACTGGGCCGTACGCACTACCCTCTGAAGTGCCTTGCGGTTGGAGCCCGAGCAATTGCCGTACCAGGCAGTGATGCAACCCGTCAGGAGGCTCTCGCTGTTGCAGCTGTAGAACCTTTTGAGGATCACAGGACCCATGCCAAATCCTTTTAGTTTCCTGAGGGGGAATAGGCTTTGTTGTGCCCTCTTCACGACTGTCTTGGTGTGTTTGGACCATTCTAGTTTGTTGATGTGGACACCAAGGAATTTGACGCTCTCAACCTGCTCCACTACAGCCCTGTCGATGGGAATGGGGAAGTGCTCCTTTTCCTGTAGTCCACAATCATCTCCTTAGTCTTGGTTACGTTGCGGGATAGGTTGTTATTCTGGCACCACCCGGCCAGGTCTCTGACCTCCTCCCTATAGGTTCTCGTCGTTGATGGTGATCAGGCCTACCACTGTCGTCAGCAAACTTAACCTCTAGCGACGAGCAATCTGGGAGCGTAATCGTAGCCTCAAGTGCATTACCATAACGCAACGTTTCCTATTCCTGAAAATCGCAAATGAAATAAATATATTGAAACACAAGCTTAGCCTTTCAACAACACTCATCTCAGATTTTCAAAATATGCGTTACAGCCAACGCTAGACAAGCATTTGTGTTAGAGTATTGATAGCCTAGCATAGCATTAAGCCTAGCATTCAGCAGGCAACATTTTCACAAAAACAAGAGAAGCATTCAAATAAAATCATTTACCTTTGAAGAACTTCAGATGATTTTAATGATGAGACTCTCGGATAGCAAATGTTCATTTTTTATTTTTTTTTTCCCAAAAAAAATATTTTGTGTTGGCGAAATAGCTCTGTTTTGTTCATCACTTTTGGCTAAGAAAAAGACCGGAAAATGCAGTCACTACGCCAAACTTTTTCCCAAATTAGCTCCATAATATTGACAAACATGGCAAACGTTGTTTAGAATCAATCCTCAAGGTGTTTTTCACATATCTATTTGATAATATATCAGTGGTGACAGTTGGTTTCTCATCAGAAGCGAACGGAAAAATACTGCAGCTGGAGATTACGCAATAATTGCAATGGAGGACACCTGGTAATGTAGTCTCTTATGGTCAATCTTCCAATGATATGCCTACAAATACATCACAATGCTGTCGACACCTTGGGGAAGCGACAGAAAGCCTAAGCACATTCGTGGCCCATTCACAGCCATATAAGGAGTCATTGGCATGAGGCGGTTTCAAAAAATGCAGCACTTCCTAATTGGATTTTTATCTGGGTTTCGCCTGTAACATCAGTTCTGTGGCATTCACAGACAATATCTTTGCAGTTTTGGAAACGTCAGTGTTTTCTTTCCAAAGCTGTCAATTATATGCAGTCGAGCATCTTTTCGTGACAAAATATCTTGTTTAAAACGAGAACGTTTTTCATCCAAAAATTAAAATAGCGCCCCCTATATCCAAGAAGTTAATGATGGTGTTGGAGTCGTGCCTGGCCATGCAGTCGTGGGTGAACAGGGAGTACAGGAGGGGACTGAGCACACACCCCTGTGGAGTTCAGTGTTGAGGCTCAGCATGGCAGATGTGTTGCTACCTACCCTGGCCACCTGGGGGCAGCCGTCAGGAAGTCCGGGATCCAGTTGCAGAGGGAGGTGTTAGTCCCAGGATCCTTAGCTTGGTGATGAGCTTTGAGGGTACAATGGTGTTGAACACTGAGCTGTGGTCAATGAACAGCATTCTCACATAGGTGTTCCTTTTGTCCAGGTGGGAAAGGGCAGTGTGGCGTGCAATAGAGATTGCATCATCTGTGGATCTGTTTGGGCGGTATACAAATTGGAGTGGGTCTAGGGTTTCTGGGATAATGGTGTTGATGTGAGCCATTACCAGCCTTTCAAAGCACTTCATGGCTACAGACGTGAGTGCTACAGGTCTGAGTCATTTAGGCAGCTTACCTTAGTGTTCTTGGGCACAGGGACTATGGTGGTCTGCTTGAAGCATGTTGGTATTCGACTCAATCAGGGACATGTTGAAAATGTCAGTGAAGACACCTGCTAGTTGGTCAGCACATGCCCGGAGCACGCGTCCTGGTAATTCGTCTGGCCCCGCAGCCTTGTGTATGTTGACCTGTTTAAAGGTCTTACTCACGTCGGCTACGGATAGCATGATCACACAGTCGTCCGGAACAGCGGATGCTCTCATGCGTGCCACAGTGTTGTTTGCCTCGAAGCGAACAGAACTGATTTAGTTTGTCTGGTAGGTTCTTGTCACTGGACAGCTCACAGCTGTGCTTCCCTTTGTAGTCTGTAATAGTTTGCAAGCCCTGCCACATAAGACGAGCATCAGAGCTGGTGTAGTATGATTCAATCTTAGCCCTGTATTGACTCTTTGCCTGTTTGATGGTTCGTCGCAGGGCATAGCAGGACTTCTTGTAAGCTTCCAGGTTAGTCCCACGCCTTGAAAGCGGCAGCTCTACCCTTTTAGCTCAGTATGAATGTTGCTTGTAATCCATGGCTTCTGGTTTGGGGTATGTACGTACAGTCACTGTGGGTACGACGTCCTCAATCCACTTATTGATAAAGCCAGTGACTGATGTGGTGTATTCCTCAATGTCATCGGAAGAATCCCGGCTCATACTCCAGTCTGTGATAGCAAAGCAGTCCTGTAGTTTAGTATCTGCTTCATCTGACCATTTAAAAAAAAAAAAAAAAAAAAAAAAAAAATTATAGACAGTCACTGGTGCTTCCTGCTTTAATTTTTGCTTGTAAGCAGGAATTAGGAGGATAGAGTTGTGGTCGGATTTACCAAATGGAGGGAGAGCTTTGTACGCACGCGTCTTTGTGTGGAGTACAGGTGATAAATTAAAAAATCCCTCTGGTTGCACATTTAACATGTTGATAAAGATTTGGTGAAACTGATTTAAGTTTCCCTGCATTAAAGTCTCTGGCCACTAGGAGCGCCACCTCTGGGTGAGTGGTTTCCTGTTTGCTTATTTCCTCATACAGCTGACTTAGGGCGGTCTTGGTGCCAGCATCTGTCTGTGGTGGTAAGTGTATCCCGCTAGCTGAATATCCATGTTGTAATTCAGCCACAATTCCGTGAAGCATAGGATATTACAGTTTGATGTCCTGTTGGTGAGTAATATTGACGGTAACGGCAGCTTTCCTTGGGGTGGCAATTCTGGAGTGAAGTGCATCTGGTCGCATGGTCAATCCAACTTCCTCATTGGCCATGCAGCATTTACGGGAGTTGGGACATTCATACTACTTCGCAGAGCTGTTGTCAAGGAAATGAGTTTGTTTATATAGGATGTACCACCCCACCTACTGTTAACCAGTCATGTCAATGTGACACTATACAGAGCCTTCCGCATTATTACATTTTGGCCAATGTGGTACAGAGCTTTATATTTTGCTCTGCAATTGTCACACCCTCTATATGGAGTCTCATACCACATTTTCAAATCAAGCATAAATTGGCTTTTAGTCCAGGCCTCTGCAATTAATTAGTTGACTGAGGTATGTGCACCTGTGTTACTGCTCAATCTCTTTCGACCAACAAACCAAACAATCGGACAGTCGCCTAATTGGGCTCAGCCCTAAAAACATCTCTCCAGCAAAATCTGCAGTGCTGGGATGACTGTGTCCCCATATACATTACTTTCTATTGGTTGCTAGAATTTTGTAGAATTTAAATTGAAAGACTTAATTTTGGAGTAGGCGTTGTGTCAGTTCATTAATCATGTGCCACGGAATCGACATTGCACGTTTCTTCCCAACTGTTTTGCAACCTGTGGCACAGCTGTCATTTTAATTGGTAAATGGTCTACCAACAACTGATGTGCTGATCAAGTAATTCTTAGTTTTTGTTAGACAGGAAAGGTGGTTCCCAAAAGAAAACAGTGGAATCCGGAACAAGGGAAGGGCTCAAAGAGGATGAAGGCTGAAGTTGCCGTCAAATCTATAAACACAGAAAATGATGATCTACCTGATGGTGTTACCAAGGAGGCCTATGAACTAATGGTCAAAGGTATGTTTGTATTCAAAGAATTGTAAGCATGAACTGTTTTATGGCTGGCCATGATCCTAATCCCATTTATCACATCCATGTTTCACAAATGGACTGGGTTTATTTTGTCTAAATGTACAATGTCGTACTTTTAATCCCATAGAATGAAATCTATATTCTCATTAATCTCTAATGGTTGTTCAATTGAAATGGCCTACCCCCTCTGTTTCAGAAACCCCTCCCTCCTCTTACTGGAAGGAGGTAGCTGAGGAGAGACGAAAAGCGCTTTACAGCGTTCTCCAGGAGAATGAGAAAGTGAGTTAATCACGGATGTAAACTGACTAATGTGTAGCCATCAACTTGTCCCTTTCCCACGGTGCAATTTGTCAAAATCAATCTCTGGCACAGTGGGTGTTAGTCTGTTTCAGAGGTGTCTGTTTTTCACATTCTTGTGGCATTTTGACCCCAGGGTGTTTGGATATAGTGCCGTTGACTTAAGCTGATAGTTGGCACTGAAATTACCTTTTTAGCTGATGGTGAAGCCTGAAACTGTCAATTTCTCAAACTGACTTTCACCTTGTTTGATTAGTTGCACAAAGACATTGATGCCAAGGATGAGCAGATAGCCCAGCTGAAGACTGAGAATGATGAGCTTCAGGAGCTGGCCCAGCACATACATCACATGGCTGACATGATAGAGGTAACTAGTGGGAAATTGATGCAACATAAAGGGGTATTTGTCTGTCTTTGCTGGATGCTTTTCAACTTAAGGTAATTTGTGATGTTCAGAGCTCATTCTGTCTCCTCAGAGGTTGACTGGAAAGAGTCCGGAAAGTCTGGATGACTTGAGAGAGATCACCCTTGGTACCGAAGATGAGTTGAAAGCGCTAGATGAATCTGATGACCAATGTACCAGCAGTGATTTCACACCCAGGGCTGATGTCTTGGATGATGTCACAGAACAACAGGAAGATGAACCCTCAGAGGATGATTGAGTGACAGAACTCCAGTATACTGGTGAAACTCAACTTTGGGAGATTTCTGGACTATGTTATGGACTTGCCATTCTGTAGTTATATATTTTCTCTGCTTACATCTAAAGAGATACTTGTGCCTTATTTGCATAAGATTTTTACTTTGATAAACCACAACAGTTTACCACCTGATTTATGAAAATGGAAGTTTCCCTTTTATCTTTGCTGTTTAAATCTATTTGTGTTAACCTATGTTTGAGAAATGTTCATTATAGTGCTGTTTTAATGCGCTCTGTACATATGCTTCTGGACTTCTGTGAAATAAACTTTTTTTTTTTAAACTAATTTGCCTTTTAATTTCTCAAACTTCCAAAAGAATAGTGACATCGGTTGGCCTATGTTTAAACCTGACCTCAAACAAAGGCATCAGAAATGAGTTTGCTTAAGAGCCATAGTTTTGCACTGCAACCTGTCCGGTGCCTAGTGCTGTAACAACCTGTGGTGCCCAGAACCCTAGCATGCAGAGCAGTTCCCTGGCATAGTTCTTCGGCCAGCCGTACCAGTCCTGTCCCTCCAGAGCCTCTAGGGTCAGCCTCAGGCTCTGTGACCCCACCAAGGTGCGTATAACTGGGATGTTGTTACAACACAGGATGTTGAGCAAGTAGCAGCTCCACATTTTAGCCTTGGTGGATAGAGACAGTGGGCAGGTGGGGTCCATCAGCTCCTGTAGGTGAAGATTGCGTACTAAATTGTCAGACACATTTTTGGCTTGGCATTTTATGCAACTGCTATTTTATGGCTTCAGTGCCTTGCTCAAGGCCACAATGGCAGGTGACCATCTATAGCCAGAGTTAACTGCTGTCCCTACCTGCTGCTCTAACCTCCAGGCCCTTTAAATGCCAACTCTACCACAATGCCACTGCATTTAATTGTTCCCCTCTAATCAAGGACTGCTTTAGACCTGGGACACCAGCTGGGTGCAATGAATTATCAGAACAGAACCAGCAGGCTCTGGACCTCATAGGGTAAGTGTTGAATATCCTTTCTCTAGGCTACCTGTAGTGTGGCGTAGAGGCCTATTGAGTGGGCCTGCTTCTGGTTGGTCAAGTGGACATAACAGACACCAGACAGCCCCTCCAGCACAGAGATCCTCTGGTCATCTGACAGGCTGTGCTGCTTGAGGAAGTCTGCCATGGCTGGCATGTACTCTGCAGCACAGGTTGCTGCTGCATAGCCACCTGGGGAAATGGTGTAATACTTTTCAGAGGCAAAGTACTTCTTTTGGGGTGTATCGATCTACTTTCAGGAGCTACATGTCAAACATTGACACACGATGGCTTTGCAATGTGCTCTGATTTCACAAGACAATTAATATAATCTTGGAGTTAATTTGAGCAGTGCAGTGGTACCAAACACATGCATTTAGCTGTTTTCATGTCATTTATCAATTTAATTAGCATACAGAGACCAAAACAGTCCATTATGTCAGTATGCCCCAACAGGTCAAATTAGCCCACAGGAGTTATACCTCACCACGACAATTTTGCGCAATTGGATGTCGAAACATTTAGCAGAAGCTGTTATCCAGAGTGACTTACATGAGCAATTAGGGTTAAAGGGTGTAACTAAACCCCAAATTCAGCCTCTGCACAACCCATTCAAGTTAATAAAATGCATTCTGGTGAAGTTGTAGGTGGGTGAAATTGCTTATGAATAATTTTGTGGTGGGTACATGTAGTTGAACCTGATCCCAACACTTTCTCACTAAAGCACACTTAGAAGTCCACTGGCATGCTCTAATAAAATAATGTCCACGACGAGCAAATCAGTCTGGCCAGTTGGCTCACTGTGGTAACGCGCTGAGTCCCTGACATCCATTTTTCACTTGCAATGTAATTCAAATCCCCAATGGGGTGCAAAAATGATGCTAAACGTAGACTTGCATATTGCAATATTGTGTTGGGAAGGAAAGTGCAATCACCTTGAAAATGAAGATTAGGGGCTCAGTTCAATCCAACCCACATTGCAGTATTTACACAGTAGCTCTTTTTCCAATGGTCAAATTAACTCTGGTTTTGGGTACTTTTAGCTCATGTGGGTTTAGAATTCTCAGCCATTGAACTATGAGCCACCTGTGGTGACATACTACACTAAAAATCAGTATAGCAACACACAACACCTGCACAGGATCGGTACATCCGAACATCACACCTGCGGGACTGGTACAGGATGGCAACAACTGCTCGAGTTACATCAGGAATGCACAATCCCTCCATCAGTGCTCAGACTGTCTTTAGTAGGCTGAGAGAGGCTAGACTGAGGGCTTGTAGGCCTTTTGTAAGGCAGGTCCTCACCAGATATTACCGGCAACAATGTCGCCTATGGGTACAAACCTACAGTCGCTGGACCAGACAGGACTGGCAAAAAGTGCTCTTCTCTAACGAGTGGCGGTTTTCTCTCACCAGGGGTGGTGGTCAGATTCGCATTTATCGTCAAAGGAATGAGTGTTACACCGAGGCCTGTACTCTGGTACGGGATTGATTTGGAGGTGGAGGATCTGTGTGTCACAGCATCATTGGACTGAGCTTGTTGTCATTGCAGGCAATCTCAACTCTGTGCTTTACAGGGAAGACATCCTCCTCCCTCATGTGGTACTCTTCCTGTAGGCTCATCCTGACATGACCCTCCAGCATGACAATGCCACCAGCCATACTGCTCGTTCTGTGGGTGACTTCTGCAAGACAGGAATGTCAGTGTTCTGCCATGGCCAGCGAAGAGCCCAGATCTCAATCCCATTGAGCACATCTGGGACCTGTTGGATCGGTGGGTGAGGGCTAGGGCCAGTCCCCCAGAAATGCCAGGGATCTTGCAGGTGCCTTGGTTGAAGAGTGGGGTAACATCTCACAGCAAGAACTGACAAATCTGGGGCAGTCTACGAGGAGGAGATGCACTGCAGTACTTAATACAGCTGGTGGCCACACCAGCTACTGACTTACTTTTGATTTATTATTATTATTATTCCATTTCTGTTAGTCACATGTCTGTGGAACTTGTTCAGTTTGACTGTTGTTGAATCTTATGTTCATACAAATATTTGCACATGTTAATTTTGCTGAAAATAAACACAGTTGACAGTGAGAGGACGTTTCTTTTTTTGCAGAGTTAGAGGAAAGCCCATAAAATTGTCTGACCCAAGACTGTTTTCTCTGCTACCACACAGCAAGCGGCACTGGAGCGCCAAGTCTAGGACCAAGAGGTTCCTCAACAGCTTCTACCCCCAAGCCATAAGACTGCTGAACAATTAATAAAATCACCACCGGACAATTTACATTGACCCCCCCCCCCCCCCCCCCCCCCCTCCCTTTTGTACATTGCTGCTACTTGCTGTCTATCTATGCATAGTCACCACCCCCACCTATATGTACAAATTACCTCAACTAGCCTGTAACCCCGCACACTGACTTGGTACCGGTGCCCCCTGTATATTCTTATTGTGTTACTTTTTATTTTAGTGTACTTGGTAAATCTTTTCTTGACCTGCACTCTTGGTTAAGGGCTTGTAAGTAAGCATTTCACAGTAACGTCTGCACTGGTTTTGTATTCGGCGCATGCAAAGTTTGATTTGACCTTGAGCATAATATAATGGATAATCTCAGGTTAATTGCATCGACAGATTTTTCACCTAGGCGGCTCCGGGATTCGAACCAGCAATATTTTGGTTATTGGCCCAAAGCTCTTAACCTCTAGGCTACCTGCCACCAGAAAACATTACATAATACTGTTTACACAGAGCTCCCGTAGGATGGTTATCATTTGTGTTAAAACAATAGATTATGTTGTCATGGTGACCTTTGTAGCCTCTGCTACAGTACGAAACGTGTTGATTAGCTAAATATAGGGTTTCTCCAACTCGATTCCTGCAGAGCTACCATCCTGTAGGTTTTAGCTCCAACCCTAATCTAGCGCACTTGATTCTAATATAATTAGCTAATTGATATGCTGAATCTGGTCAGTTATGACTGAGGTTTCTGTGAACCTACAGGAGTGTAGTTCTCCAGAAACAGAGTTGGAGAGCCCTGAGATACACCTATTCAGTGATTGCAGGTTTCTTCTCTTTATTTCAATCAATATAGTTTACTACTTTACAAAGTGTTGAATAAGGTTTAAGCATTAAGCACACTTGTTTCTTATACTACACTATACCTGTGTATCCCAGTAGGCCAATGTTGTGGACTGCCAGTACTCTCTTCTCCAGAGGCAGTTCTGTGTTCTGAATGTCCTGGCCTGCTAGTCTAATCTTCTTATAGTGCAAGTTCTTATTGCCTTCATCAGACCCCTCATCATTGGGAAACAGGTAGTTTTTGATATGGTTGCTGTAAAATAATGCAATTCGCTGAATCATGGTGTCAGTTTTCCTCTGTGTTCAGCTGAATGTGTGTGGATCGGAATGCTTGAGATGGAATACAAAATTCTCTAACCATTGTGATGCATCTACATTCTTTATGCAAGTAGAATTACTTCAGCGATATCCAGACACGGATAGTTCTTTCTCAATGGAAATGCCAATCACACAAGCACAGGACTTTATCTGCTGGTATATGTAGGCTGATAATCCCCATCTGAACACAACTTTTTTCTCTTGGTAGAAAACTTTGTAAAGTCAGCTAGTTAAGTTTCCCAACTCCAGTCCTCGAGTACCCCAAACTATACACATTTTCATTGTAAGGGCTTGATAAGTTGAATCAGGCGTGCTTGTCTGGGGCTACAACGAAAATGTGTGTTGTTGGGGGTACTCGAGGACTGGAGTTGGGACACTGAGCTAGAGGATGAGTGTGTACTTTCCCACAGCCTCTTAACCTTCCAGCAGTGACATACTCATCACACGGTCACCTCTCCTCTTTGTTTGTCCTTTTAGCCCTGTTTACACCTGGTGATAACATGTGTCTTGTGTCCTGAGCGTGTCCACATTTTTCACATTTTAGACTGGTGTACTGTAGATGATTTAAAATAACTTGTGTTCGGTGGAGTGCTTGTTAACTAAAATAAATCCCAAAACTTTGGCAGCCAGAAAATGATGTTAATATGATAGGGAAGATATACTAAACCTTGAAGAGAGCATATCCGACTGACAATCTCTTAAACTATTGGAACCAAGACTTAACAACTGATGTAGGCACAAGGTGGAAGGAAAGTTGAACCATAACTAATGAAATCACAGTTAACAAATGTATCCAGTATAAACTAATGAGTAGAATTGATATATATTTTAAATGTATTTAACTAGGCAAGTCGGGTGTAAACAGGGCTAAAAGGACAAACAAAGAGGAGAGGTGACCGTGTGATGAGTATGTCACTGCTGGAAGGTTAAGAGGCTGTGGGAAAGTACACACTCATCCTCTAGCTCAGTGTTTCCCAACTCCAGTCCTCCAGGACCCATCAGTGGGGTGAGGGGTATTCTTCTTACCAAATCACATGACTTTTGTTTTGGAGATGTTCAGAACAGGGTTAAGAGCAGAGAATGTTTTGTTGCAGAGCGTTTAACACAACATCCAGGGAGGGGCCAGCTGAGTATAAAACTGTAATCTTTGTTGATGTAAATTTAGATTGTGGGGCCTAGGATCAAGCCTTGGGGTACTCCGTTGGTGACAGGCAGTGACTGAGTCAGCAGATGTTCTGACTTTCTATACACTGCACTCTTTGAGAGAGGTAGTTAGCAAACCAGGCCAAAGACCCCTCAGCGACACCAATATTCCTTAGCCAGTCCACAAGAATGTAATGGTCTACCGTAATCAAAAGCTTTGGCCAAGTCAATAAAAATAGCAGCACAACATTGCTTAGAATCAATGGCAATTGTGAAATCATTGAGAACCTTTAAGGTTGCAGTGACACACAGACTGCATACCAGAGAGAATACTATAGACATCAAGAAAGACAGTCAGTTGATTGACAAGTTTTTCCAACACTTCTGATTAACGGCAAAATAGAGAGGCCTATAACAGTTAGGATCAATTTGATCTCCCCCGTTAAATAAAGGATGCACCGTTGCTGCCTTCCAACCAATGGGAATCACCCCAGAGAGGAGAGGCAGGTAAAAAAATGTCAGAGACAGGCTTGGCGATGATAGGGGCAGTAACCTTAAAGAAGGGTCTAAACCATCTGACCCAGATGGTTTAAGGAACTCCTTTAGCACCTAGGACTCAGTGACCGCCTGCAGGGAGAAACTTTAACGGTGCAGGGGCAAAAGAGGGAGGAGCAGCGGGGGCTAGTCGCATTAGCAGGGGTGGGAGATGAGGAAATGTTGGACAGGCAAGGAGGCATGGCTGAGTTAAATATGAAGCTTGTCTTAATGAAGTGGTGATTAAAGAGCTCAGCCGTGTGCTTCTTGTCAGTAACAACCACATCAACATTAAAGGACATGGGCAGCTGTGAGGAGGTCCAGGTCTGTAACCGTTTTCCAGAACTTCTTGGTGTTAGACCTTGAGAGAGGGAACTGCTCCTTAAGTAACTAACTTTGGCCTTCCGGATAGCCTGAGTGCACTTATTTCTCATTTGCCTGAAAGAGAGCCAGTCAGCCTGAGTATGCGTGGGCTGAGCCTTTCACCAAATTAAATTCTCTGCAAGGTCACAGTTGAACCAGGAGCTGAACCTGTTTTTAATGATCATTTTCTTTATGGGGGTGTGTTTGTTTACAATACCACTGAACATATCAAAAAAGGTCCAAGTATCTTCAACAGAGGGGATCATGCTAATTTTATACCAATTTACAGAGGCCAGGCCATGAAGGAAGGCTTGCTCATTAAAGTTTTTTAGCAAGCGTCTGACAAATCAGGACAGGTCGTTTGACTGAGCAGCCAATACAAACACAGGCTGTAAAACAGTCATCACTAAGGTCATTACAGAAAACACCATACTGATACCTATCAGGATTATTTGTGAGGATAACATTGAGGAGAGTCGCCTTTTCTGGGTGTTTGGAGTCACACCTTGGGATTGGTGATAATATGAGAAACATTTAGGGAGTCCCATTGCTTTAGGACTTGGTCAGATGATTTAAGCATGTCCCAATTTAGGTCACCTAGCAGGACAAATTCAGACTTAGTGTAAGGGACCAGGAGAGAGCGTAGGGCAGGTCGGGTACAGGCCGGTGCTGATGGAGGACGATAACACCCAGCAACAGTCAACAAATAGCTATTTTAAAGTTTAATGCTTAAAACCAGCAAATCAAATTGTTTGGGGACAGACTTGGTGGAGACAACCAAGCACTGAAAGTGATCCTTGGTAAAGATTGCCACTCCACCACCTTTGGAAGATCTGTCTTGCTGAAAAAGGTTATAACCAGAAAGGTTAACATCAGTGTTCAAAACACTCTTCCTTAACCACATCTCAGTAATGACCAACACATCTGGATTGGAACTGTGAACCCTCACTTTCAATTTATACATTTTTAGGTAATAAGCTTCTAGTGTTAACGTGCAGAAAACTTTTACGAGAGCAGAAATCGGTGAAGCAGATATCAGTGCACAAGTCAGAATTGGGGCTAGCAACTGTAGATGATGGGCCAGGGTGTACATGCACATTTCCAGTCATCAGCATTAAGACAATCAAGGCACGGCAGAGGACAGGAAGAGCTCTGCAGTGTTGATTTATGACATTTGAATGTGCATTAGATGGCAACAAGATCATATTGTACAGCAATTTCATCAGGTAACATGAATACAAAGCCGGCGATAGGTGGTTGGAATAGGATGGGAGGCCAAAAGTCTTTGCAACCAATAGAGAGTCTGAGTACCTAGTGTGGGAACAAACAGCCTGTCCCACAGTTGGGTAAACAAGAAAGTTCATAGTCAACAAAACATACAGGAGTCATGAGGCAAATAACAAAACATCAAAAAGCACAAAACAAAAATGAAGTGCTTCTACACCTGCATTGCTTGCTGTTTTGGGGTTTTAGGCTGGGTTTCTGTACAGCACTTTGAGATATCAGCTGATGTACGAAGGGCTATGTAAATACATTTGATTTGATTAATGACTTGGGACTAGCCCCAACAGTGCGTGAGAGCTGTAGGCAAGCAAAAGCGGGAGAGAGGGGGAAGTGTGGTGGGGTATCTGTACAGGACACGGGGAGTCAGGCCAGGGCAGATGGTGAACAGATCAGCAGATCATAATTCATGCAGCAGGCAATAGGAGTAGGTGTCACACCCTCTTGGGATAAAACATTTTTATCTCTGGAGGCAGATGATCTCTGAACAGCTGGGGGGGGGTTCCGACTTTTGGCAAGTCGGTTAGGACATCTACTTTGTGCATGACACAAGTAATTTTTCCAACAATTGTTTACAGACAAATGATTTCACTTATAATTCAGTGTATCACAACTCCAGTGGGTCCAAAGTTTACATACACTAAGTTGACTGTGCCTTTAAACAGCTTGGACAATTCCAAAAAATGATGTCATGACTTTAGAAGCTTCTGATAGGCTAATTGACATTTGAGTCAATTGGAGGTGTACTTGTGGATGTATTTCAAGGCCTACCTTTAAACTCAGTGCCTCCTTGCTTGACATCATGAGAAAATCAAAAGAAATCAAACAAGACCTCAAATTAATTGTAGACCTCCACAAGTCTGGTTCATCCTTGGGAGCATTTTCCAAACGCCTGAAGGTACCACATTCATCTGTACAAACAATAGTGCGCAAGTATAAACACTATGGGACCACGCAGCCGTCATGCCGCTCAGGAAGGAGACGCGTTCTGTCTCCTAGAGATGAACGCACTTTGGTGCGAAAAGTGCAATCAATCCCAGAACAACAGCAAAGGACCCTGTGAAGATGCTGGAGGAAACATGTATTAAAGTATCTATATCCACAGTAAAACGAGTCCATTATCGACATAACCTGAAAGGCCGCTCAGCAAGGAAGAAGCTACTGCTCCAAAGCACCATGAAAAAGCCAAACTACGGTTTGCAAGTGCACATGGAGACAAAGATCATACATTTTGGAGAAATGTCCTCTGGTCTGATGAAACAAAAATGGAACTGTTTAGCCATAATGACCATTATGTTTGGAGGAAAAAGGAGGAGGCTTGCAAGCCAAAAAACACCATCCCAACCTTGAAGCACGGGGGTGGCAGCATCATGTTGTGGGGATGCTTTGCTGCAGGAGGGACTGGTGCACTTCACAAAATAGATGACATCATGAGGCAGGAAAATTGTCAATATATTGAAGCAATATCAAAAGACAGTCAGGTTAAAGCTTGGTCGCAAATGGGTCTTCCAAATGGACAATGACCCAAAGCATACTTCCAAAGTTGTGTCAAAATGGCTTAAGGAAACAAAGTCAAGGTATTGGAGTGGCCATCACAAAGCCCTGACCTTTGTGATGGCCCCACCCCACAGAACATTTGTGGGCAGAGCTGAAAAAGTGTGTGTGAGCAAGGAGGCCTACAAACCTGACTCAATTACACCAGCTCTGTCAGGAGGAATGGGCCAAAATTCACCCAACTTATTGTGGGAAGCTTGTGGATGGCTACCCGAAACGTTCGACCCAAAGTAAACAATTTAAAGGCAATGCTACCAAACACGAATTGAGTGTATGTAAACTTCTGACCACTGGGAATGTGATGAAAGAAATTAAAGCTGAAATAAATCACTCTCTACTATTATTCTGACATTTCACATTCTTAAAATTAAGTGGTCCTAACTGACCTAAGACAGGGAATTTTTACTCTGATTAAATGTCAAAAATGGTGAAAAACTGAGTTTAAATGTATTTGGCTAAGGTGTATGTAAACTTCTGACTTCAACTGTATGACAATGTAAACTTACTTTTATTCCGTCTGTCTGCATATTTCAAGACATGGCATATGGGGGTGTTGTGAGATACCCGATGGGCTGGACAATTCTCTTCTTATAACTCATCTTGAAAAAAAATATAAAATGTAAATCTATTAATCCCCCATCGTTGACACAATTTTTATATTTTAATAGCATGGTCAACTGAGAAAAACAAATTGGTACGATTTAAGGCCAAGTGGCAAACAATGTAGGCAGTAGGGATGGGAGAGTGAGAATGCTGGGCTGGGCAGATGCTCGGGAGGCAGCAGTCTAAGGCACTGCGTCTCAGTGCAAGAGGCATCACTACAGACCCTGGTTCAATTCCAGGCTGTATCACAACCGGCCGTGATTGGGAGTCCCCTTGGGATTGGCTCCTCTTGATCAGATCACGTAAACCACATGCAAGGTGGCTGTCACGTTCTGACCATCGTTCGTGTGTGTTTTCCTTGTTTTAGTGTTGGTCAGGACGTGAGCTGGGTGGGCATTCTATGTTGTGTGTCTGGTTTGTCTATTTCTATGTTTGGCCTGATATGGTTCTCAATCAGAGGCAGGTGTTGGTCATTGTCTCTGATTGGGAACCATATTTAGGTAGCCTGTTTGGTGTTGGGTTTTGTGGGTGATTGTTCCTGTCTCTGTGTTTTGTTGTCACCAGATAGGCTGTTAGGTTTTCTCACGTTTATTGTTTTGTTCATGTTCAGTTTCTTCATTCAAAAACATGAATAACAACCACGCTGCATTTTGGTCCGACTCTACTTCACCCAAAGAAAACCGTTACAGTGGCCCTATTTTAAGAAAAGGCATCGGCAAGATTACAACCTGTGAACTTCTGATCCATATCCCATGTATCTCCAATAAATGAAACAATCGGACAACATTTTCATAATTATGCAAAAATAAACTTTATTGCCACTTTCATTGAGCAGGAGAAATACTGTAAACCAATAGGAGAAAATAATGTAATGCAGTCTACTGAAGCTATGTGACATGACCTTTCTGTGTGCTTTCTGTTCAAGTCCAAGGTTTACCATAATGTAAAGATATAATGCAAATCATGTGTGGTTACATAAAATATGATGAATATTAAACAACGTTGAATTATTTGACCTACGTCTTTAATCTGATGACTTGGATTGGAATAGAAGCAAAATGTCAATTCACAACACTGGTCATTTTTAGTAGAAAGTAAGCAGAGGCCTCGTGGAGAAAAAAAAAACAAGGATGTTGTTAGAGTTAGTCCTTGAAGTAACTAGTATCATCTTACTAAAATACTGTAATGTTATTCACATCATGGGAGAAACAGGCATTGTTACTCAAAATATAGACCATGTTCAACGAACACAAGGCCACACTTTGACATAGAACAACAAAAAGCCATCTTCAATTTGAAAAACTCACACTTACAGCTTTAATATACAAAAGAAAAAAATAACATTATCACACATATTACTGCCTTAAATACACCTATTTCATCGCTATGGCTTTTGGAGAGTGTGCAATTAGTTAGAACCCGATGTAATGTCGCAGGATTGGGATGATCATTTAGATAACATTGATTAATATTGTTGTGCTTTTCAGGTGAGTCTGGGTGTAGAGGCCAGGTTGCAGATAGGTTCATGATTCATTCTTACAAAAGATGATTCTCTTAGATTCAGGCTTTACTTTGGTTATGAGTCACTTGCGTAATAAAGAAAGATTCTCTAATATCTACGGTCCCATTTGGACCAAAGCTATATGATATTGGCAAATCCTCTCCAGATAATAACCAGCCATTCATTCTACTTACAGGAAGAATCCACTCAAACAGCTTTTTGGTATTTCTTTTCATTAGTCTACTGTTGATACTGTCCCAAAATATAGTTTTTGAGTGGATTTTTCCTTTAAAACGCATAGACAAATTCCAAAAGAGCTAAACAAATCCACATTTTGAGTTACATTATATGTAAGCAAGATCATTCCCAAAATGAATTTGAGGCCAATATTTGAAATGTCAACCAGAAGCAGAAAATGAAACAATTTTACTAGTATCTGCATTCTGCCCTCTTACTCAAAAAAGTACATGCAAATGAAAGAATATTAGAATCCAAAATGTGACGTGTAAATAAGTAAATAAATTAGGTCGAGAAACAAACATGTTTTGTTGTCGTGGCAAAGAGGCCACGGACTCAGTAGTATAGTTACAATAGGCATAAGAAGCTATACGGAGTACTATAGCCTCGGCAACATCCCAACTTATACAAACCCCTTGGTTCTGATCTGTACCGCTATGGAGCAGTTACGTTCTCATTTCTCACTAACATTACCTCACTAACACATACTCCTAGACTGCATTAGTACCAATAGGATGAAAAGAGCAGTACATGTAGTAATGGGCACATGCATGGAGGCCAACCTGCTTCCAAAACAATAGATTCTGATCAATCTCCTCCAGTGGCTTAAACAACTGATCTCAAATCAGTTCCCAGCAAGCAGACATTCAATCAAACTCTGAATGCAGATCCCAGGCATGTGTGGGTAGAAGAGTTTGTTAAGCAGTCCAAGTATATGATTCTCTCCACGTTGTGCATGTTGATGAAGTGAGGACATTGCTGGCCGGTAAGACACCGTCTTCCTCTTTTTGCATGTTGATGACGTGAGATTGCGAACATTGCTTAACTACCTCCTCCTGAGCAACCTGAATCTGTCTTCTGACTTCTCATCCATGACACACTGACAGAAAGTGTTCAAACGGTCTGTAAAATCCCTGAAACTCAACGATGCATATCAGAAAAACACCAACTCGATCCATTTCGATGCGTCACTCATTATCACACAGAGTTTAATGCTGTGCTATGATATTTACATGCCTGCCACAGTGCAATTCAAAAGTACAAATAGCCGTCGACTAATGTGAACGTCACTTACTAAAACAAATAATTAATAGCAGTTATATAAAGCAACCATAACTGTGATACTGATAATAACAATGTCAAACACAACCGTGATAATAAGATTCATAATAATAGTTATGATAGTAAATAGGCTCTGTCTGTGCAGTGAGAGATTGCTTAATAGTGGTGGTCAGTGGACAGCTAGGATTTAGACCAGTCTGTTGAGAAGGATGAGACATGTGGCCCTTTGATGATGAGTTGGGCTCCTCTGCTTTGATCAGGCCCCTCCCCCTAGCTGTGTCCATTCAAATGTTCAGGCAAGGTGGAGGGAGGCCCGGACTGTTGGGGGTGAGGGGGTTGTCCCCCTCCTGTGGTTATGATGCTCCTAGGTTAAGTTAATTAGACCTGTGCTTTCAGAAGGCAGTGGTGACAGCGGTCCCTCGCCTTGTCCCCAGTTGTACCAGCTCCCTGGGCACCGTGTCCAGCTGCTCATACGCCAGACGCCCCTCCTCTCCTGGGGACCGTCATCGGCAGAAGAAGAAAGAGAAGGAGATGTTAGACCTCAACCATTTGAAAATGGATCAAGGTTCACTAAAACAGACATTGTTTGTCAACCACTCACCCATGGTGAGCAGGGTTTCTATGGCAATGTGATGAAGCTCCTCGTCTGCCGAGTCACACAGCAACACCACCGCTCGAATACTCTCTACCGCCTGACAGAGAGAAGAACAGGTTCACTTCATAACCGGTACGTTGATGAAAGGAGACTAAGCCACTGAAGAAGTTCATAAGGAATGTCACGCTCTTGCAGGGAGACATAATGAATATTAATTACTTGATTAATAAATCAATCTTACTAAGACCAGGAACATACAGACATACAAACTTCACTTTATCTTCCATGGAAATGGAATATTGCGAGGCCTCCCGGGTGGTGCAGTGGTCTAGGGCACTGCAGTGCTAGCTGTGCCACCAGAAACTCTGGGTTCGCGCCCAGGCTCTGTCGCAGCCGGCCGCGACCGGGAGGTCCGTGGGGTGACGCACAATTGGTCTTCCGGGTTAGTGAGGGTTTGGCCGGTAGGATATCCTTGATATCCTTGGCCGGGCGCAGTGCACAGTCCTCCGACACATTGGTGCGGCTGGCTTCCGGGTTTAAGAAGCAGTGCGGCCAAACCCTTGGTCTTCCGGGTTAGTGAGGGTTTGGCCGGTAGGATATCCTTGATATCCTTGGCCGGGCGCAGTGCACAGTCCTCCGACACATTGGTGCGGCTGGCTTCCGGGTTTAAGAAGCAGTGCGGCCAAACCCTTGGTCTTCCGGGTTAGTGAGGGTTTGGCCGGTAGGATATCCTTGATATCCTTGGCCGGGCGCAGTGCGCAGTCCTCCGACACATTGGTGCGGCTGGCTTCCGGGTTTAAGAAGCAGTGCGGCCAAACCCTCACTAACCCGGAAGACCAATTGTGCGTCACCCCACGGACCTCCCGGTCGCGGCCGGCTGCGACAGAGCCTGGGCGCGAACCCAGAGTTTCTGGTGGCACAGCTAGCGCTGCAGTGCCCTAGACCACTGCACCACCCGGGAGGCCTCGCAATATTCCATTTGGGTTGTGTTTCGGAGGACTCATGGCTTTCGACCTTCGTCTCTCCCGAGCCCGTACGGGAGTTGTAGCGATGAGACAAGATAGTAATTTCTAACAATTGGATACCACGAAATTGGGGAGAAAAGATAAAATAAATAAATAGAATATTGCAGTCAGATATACACTGACCTGTAGACAACCGAGAGCAGCGCAGGCAGACCTTTGCGTTAGAACTCCCCCCTCCGACAAGGACTGTGTGTAGCAGTCCACCGCCTGTAAACACACACACACACAGAAACTCAGTTCCCTGCCATAACACACCTGTCAAGTAATCCTGGCTGGTTTAGTAGGGTTGATCCTTGACCCTCCCGGTTTAGTAGGGTTGATCCTTGACCCTCCCGGGCTAATAGAAACACCATTTCAAAACTGACCTTTGACCTAAAGGGTGTGTGAGAGGCAGCGGAAGTGATGTAGGCAGTTGCGGCCTTGCTGAGCTGGGGGTCTTTGTGGGAGAGGAGGGAGGCCAGGGCCCTGAGAGTCTGCAACTGGGGACACAGGCTGGTGTGTGACACCTCTTCTAATTCCTTTAGACAACGCTCCGAGTCGCCGCCGCTCAGGACTTCCGCAAACACAGCTGAGGGATGGACGTCCAGTTTATTACATAATTAACTCACATGGGTACTTACAGTGCCTTGCGATTCGGCCCCCTTGAACTTTGCGACCTTTTGCCACATTTCTTCACAACAGTATCTCGGACCTGCCTGGTGTGTTCCTTGTTCTTCATGATGCTCTCTGCGCTTTTAACGGACCTCTGAGACTATCACAGTGCAGGTGCATTTATACGGAGACTTGATTACACACAGGTGGATTGTATTTATCATCATTAGTCATTTAGGTCAACATTGGATCATTCAGAGATCCTCACTGAACTTCTGGAGAGAGTTTGCTGCACTGAAAGTAAAGGGGCTGAATAATTTTGCACGCCCAATTTTTCAGTTTTTGATTTGTTAAAAAAGTTTGAAATGTTTGAAATATCCAATAAATGTCGTTCCACTTCATGATTGTGTCCCACTTGTTGTTGATTCTTCACAAAAAAATACAGTTTTATATCTTTATTTTTGAAGCCTGAAATGTGGCAAAAGGTCGCAAAGTTCAAGGGGGCCGAATACTTTCGCAAGGCACAAGTTTTGTTCAGCGGACCATGTAGCAAGTCAATGTTTGGACCCCTCAGTCTTCATCAGATCAGACCTCTAACTTGGGTTACTGACTGGTTCGACGTTCCACACTACATCATTGTCTTGCCAAACAGCAAAATGTTAGTTAAAGCAAAACAGACTGGCACCTAGATTATAAACAACTCCGCCTCCAAGGAAATT
Source organism: Oncorhynchus mykiss (assembly GCF_013265735.2). Taxonomy (NCBI): domain Eukaryota; kingdom Metazoa; phylum Chordata; class Actinopteri; order Salmoniformes; family Salmonidae; genus Oncorhynchus; species Oncorhynchus mykiss. Next base: position 54,812,415 of record NC_048582.1, on the reverse strand, counting down.
AGTACACTAGGACCCCCAACAGATGAGGAAGGGAGGTTAGTTACATGAATGCTGATAAAAAAGGTGTGTTGGTCCTGAGCCTTACCCTCTCTAGCCACCTGCAGTAGGTGTTCCTTCATGTCCCCAACACTGTGCTCTGAGACGTAGCTGTGGAATTGGAACACTGTGAGGACGTCCTGGGACAGGGCCGAGGGAGGAGGGGAGGCCAGTTCACTCCTGTCCACCATCTCACTCACCACCAGCCAGATCACTGTGGAGGACCGAGAGGGAAGAGAGATACAGCCGTGTGAGATGTATACAGTGACAGCACAGACAGCTGTGTGAGATAAATACAGTGACAGTACAGACAGCCGTGTGAGATGTATACAGTGACAGTACTGAGACAGCTGTGTGAGATGTATACAGTGACAGTACAGACAGCTGTGTGAGATGTGTAGAGTGACAGTACAGACAGCTGTGTGAGATGTGTAGAGTGACAGTACAGACAGCTGTGTGAGATGTATACAGTGACAGTACTGAGACAGCCGTGTGAGATGTATACAGTGACAGTACAGACAGCCGTGTGAGATGTGTACAGTGACAGTACAGACAGCCGTGTGAGATGTATACAGTGACAGTACAGACAGCCGTGTGAGATGTATACAGTGACAGTACAGACAGCCGTGTGAGATGTATACAGTGACAGTACAGACAGCCGTGTGAGATGTATACAGTGACAGTACAGACAGCTGTGTGAGATGTATACAGTGACAGTACAGACAGCTGTGTGAGATGTATACAGTGACAGTACAGACAGCTGTGTGAGATGTATACAGTGACAGTACAGACAGCTGTGTGAGATGTATACAGTGACAGTACAGACAGCTGTGTGAGATGTATACAGTGACAGTACAGACAGCTGTGTGAGATGTATACAGTGACAGTACAGACAGCTGTGTGAGATGTATACAGTGACAGTACAGACAGCTGTGTGAGATGTATACAGTGACAGGACAGACAGCTGTGTGAGATATATACAGTGACAGGACAGACAGCTGTGTGAGATGTATACAGTGACAGGACACTACACTATGGCAGGGTTCCCTAATTGGTGGTTTTATTTGGCCCACAAGTTTTACAAGCAAAAATAAAGAAAACGGTCTTGATTTTTTGAGCATTTTCAATGTTGGACATAAGACTGTAAAAACACCAGGAAATCAGTTCCAAGTGATTTTAACTTTGGAAATCTGTTCGCAAGTATTCCCACGCATGATAGAGACACGTGGTTATATGTGTAAGAAAGGTTTTACATTTTTATGTCTTAGTCAATTATTATCTCTGTTTGGGCTTCTTGCAGTCCTCAAATGATTTGTAATTATGTTCCGGTCCCTCGAAATCCGCACAAGAAAAAAAAACGTCCCACGGCTGAATCTAGCTGATGACCCCTGAACTATGGTGTAATCAATCAGATTCACTCACATACACATCATACACTTTGTAAATGTTGGAAACAAATATCTCCAAACACAAAACGTTTTAAGACACAAACACACAGAGAGAAAGAGAGGCCTACCTGTTTCAGCTGTGGTGTGTGGGTGCCTCTCCTGCAGTGGACTGGTGTAGCTGTGGTGCATGTGTTTAAGCACCCGGTCCAGCGTAGTGTGAAACTGTCCTCCAGAACCACTACACTCTGACCACAGAGCCATCAGCCCTGGCCGCTCTGCCAGCCCTGGGAGCACTGAGAGAGAGGAGGGAGGACATAGAGATTCATTATCTGACCTAGTTCCTTGCCCCAGAGAGAGAGTACAAAGTAGCCTCCATTTATTCATATTTACTCAACTGTAAAGTATTGAGAGAGATCAAGAGAGAGAGAGAGAGAACCCACCGTCAGCAGCCGAGGTGATGCTCCCCAGGCATTCTGTGCTGATCTCTCCCAGTTCCTCTAGCAGCTGAGTCTGAGCTGAGAGCTTCTGGAGCTGGGCTCTACGCTGCCAAGGGCTCCCTCCACTGGACAGTAGCTGTCGTTACACACAGAGATTGAGTTGGTGCGCACACAGTCTAGCCAAACCATGTAGTATTGTGTTAGTCTCCACTCTTCCATGCAGTCGCAGCCAATAAATTACATGAGAACTTCCCGGCCACACTCTTAGATCAATGCTAATTTCATTTTCTACATCTGCTCAAGACTGTAATTCGTTAGCATGACAGAGTATAGTTTGTTATCAATTGGAAAAATGATGTTTGACATTTAAATTGCAGGCAGCCTAATAGGAGCGCAGTGGATTTGACACACGCTTGACTATAACAATATCATAAGAAAAACATTTCTCTATCATTTTCCAGATATCCTCTGTGAGGGCACTGGAGCATGTTCATTCACCTGGATGAGTTGATCGCAGTACTGCAGATGAATGACGATGGCCATGTCCAGATTCTCATTGCCAGTGGTGAGAGGCAGGGGGCTGCCGGCCACACTGTTGCCCACCCCGGTGTCCTCCGTCAGGGCTTCACTCAGGTGGCCCCTGGCCTCTGGGTGCTGGCCTCCAGGCCTGTTAGACAGACAGGAGATACACAGTCACCACCAGGGGGGAGCAGCAGAGTATAGAAATGGAATACAATCACTACTAAAACCATGAGAATATTACAGTATGTAAATCAGCCTGATATGTAATGCTAGAGTTAAATGCATTATGTTCCATTGTAATATAGAGGCTCTGGTACAGAATAACATTTACTGGCTGACACTCGATACTGAACATGAGTAGCTGTTTAACACCCTACAATGTTTATTGAATTATACAAATTCTCTAGGATTGTGATCTGGACAGGAAGTGGGCACCTGAGACAGACAGAAAGACACAGAATAAGAAGAGAGGAGAGAGAGATAGGAGAGGGACATGGCCAGAGAGACACATAGGGCAGAAAAACAAACCGAGCCACGACACTGTTAGGCTGACAACAGCGATAACAATCACACCGCATAACGTGCATGACAGTCACAGCAACACATGATTAACAAAAAATCACAACAAATTAAAAAAGGAGAGCCACACACTCTAGGAGCTCAGATGCAATAATTGAATAACCTAATAACCAACGTTTCGACAGACAAGCTGTCTTCATCAGGGTATAATTCAGCAATAAGGCACGAGGTGGTGTGGTATACGGCCAATATACCACGGCTAAGGGCTGTTCTTAGGCATGACCAGAAACCCGAAGTGCCTTATTGCTATTATAAACTGATTACCAATGTAATTCGCACAATAAAAATAAATGTTTTGTCATACCCGTGGTATACCACGGCTGTCAGCCAATCAGCATTCAGGGCTGAACCAGTTTATGATGACAAACACTGCGGGTCACTAGTTTATATAATGTCAAAGGACACACACAGGTGTCTGTAATCATGGCGGGCTGTGGCCTGATATCATTGGTTGATTTACAGATATAAATAGAACATGTAAAAAACTAATGGATATCATACATACAATTTGGCTAAATAAGCCTACAAACATTACAATGATTAGTAGAATCACAAGAATAGCTTCAGATCAAAGTCTACGTTGAGACCAAGGGTCTTTAAATTAAACATCCAGGCAGCCTCTCGATTTATCAATAAATTGTAGAGGTCACGCCCTCTCCTAGGACGGGCGACGTGATGGCGATAAAACGTAGGGACGAAATCAAGTGGTTCGCTTCTAAAAAGTGGCCCGCAACTGTGTACATCAAGTTTTTACACGTGCTACGATGACCCAAGATTCGTACTTTTGATTCGCGCTTTGTTTTACCTACATAATTTTTACCACAAGGACAAGTTATAAGATAAATAACTGCCTTAGTGGAGCACGTAATAACACCTTTGATTGGGTTCTGTTTCCCTGTTTGTGGGTGTTTGAAGGATCTACATTTGTAAGTGCCATTGCATTGAGCTCAGACATTACACTTGTATTTTCCATCCGGTAGAGGCGCAAATAGTTGTTGTGCAGGGGTATATTGGGATGGTAAATCAGAGTTTACCAGTTGATCTCTGAGATTTATGCCCTGCAAGAATACGACCAAGGGAGGGTTCGAAAGCACATTACCAATACTGTCATCGGCTCTTAGAATATGCCAATGTTTGTGAACGAGTCCATTAATTTGTTCAGAGGACTTTGAATAGCTAGTAGTAAGAACGCAAGAATGCTTCTTTTTGCGAGACTGTCCTTGAAATAGATCATGTCTTGAATTTTCTCAATGGCAGTATTAATCTGACCATTCTGTCAATCTGATTGTTTTTTGCAAATTATTTTTGTTTGACAGAATTGGCTGTAGGGCAAACTGTTTTTCAAGGGAAGCGGGTGACAGCTATCATCAACAAACTGTTACCATCAGTAGGTGTCCTGTAAAGATCAGTGTATGTTACATTATCCTCACACAAAAGATCAAGGAAACTGATGTGTGTCAGATTGCATAGTAAACCATACAAATTAACATAGTTAGGAGCCATAGGATATTCCATAGCAGTACCCTTTGTCTGAATAAAGAAATAATTTACAAACATGAAATAGTTGTGTGTGAGTACTACTAGTTACAGCAACACAGACAGTCACAGACAGCAACAAGACAATAGTCCAACCATAAAGAACCTACACCTGGCAGAGACTGCTAACCTGACTCTTCTGGACAGAAGCACAGGGCTAGAGAGACAAACAGGAGGGGAGGAGAGACAGATGGGGGGGTGAGAGAAATATATGGGGTGAGAGAAAGATAGGGGAGATAGACAGAAGGGGGGGAGAAGGAGAGGGGAGAGACATAAGGGGCGAGAGAGGAGGAGAGACATGAGGGGAGGGAGATGAGGGGAGAAAGAGATGGGATAGGAGGGAGAGAAAGAGAAAGAGGGTAGGAGAGAGGGAGAGAGAGATAGGGAGAGAGAGGGAAGGAGAGAGGGATGGGGAGAGAGATAGGGGGAAGAGAAGGGGAGTGATGAGGGGGGGCTGGTGATCGATAACGGTAGGTCACAAGCAGATAAATAAGACCTGATCTATGGAGTCCCGGCTTTTGGTGTGCATCAACGTATTCCGTGTTTACTTCACAACGCTAACCGGAATGCAGATGGGGGCTACCGTTCTCATACCAGACTGAATTGAAAACAAATCAAATAGGGTCCCCAAATATGGAAACTTTACATTTAAGTACTTTAAACCACGGTGTGTGTGTATGTGTGACTAACCCAGGCTGTCTCTCTCCCCCTCGCTCCTTCTCTCCCCCCTATTTCTCTCCCACCCTCTCTTTCTCTCCCTCCTACGCCATCTCTTTCTCCTGAGAGGCCAATTCTTTATTTTCGACAACATTTTCACTAAACAGCAAACATTTTACAAGGTAAGCTTCCATTTGATATGTATTTGAGCTATAGCCACATGGGATTCATCTTTAGGTTGGTAGGAACAAATCTAGCATATTGCCATGTTATCTGATGTATGACTTAATGGCAACATCGAATGTCCACTGAGTGACTATATCTTTGCGCATCAAAAATATGTTGACTGCTTACGCGCTGTAGGCATCCATTACACAGAGGATTGGCTACTATGGCACCTTGACAGTCTTGTAGCCAATGAGATAAGCTTTCCAGGGATATGTAGTTTACCCGGGAGGGACAAAGCAAGGCCTAGAACCTTTATGTGTAATGTGAACTATTGCTACCTGGCTCAGAGACGAGACGCATGCTTCATTACATTGTAAACAGATTTCATCGCTTTCATTTCATGGCTTTAGAATAAAATATGACTTCTCAAGAAAGAAAAAAAACGGGGGAAAAACTAAAATATCAAACAGGATATTAAAAAGAAGACATCTATGAATAAGCATACCGACATAGAAGCGTTGAATAAAATACTGGAGTCGGACTTGGATCAGGGGAGCGATTTCACCTCGGCCGATGACGATAACCTTCTAGAACGATTGGATGCACTTTTAGATCTGGAAGTAAATTATTTTCATGACTTTATATCGCTAATTTACTAAATGCATTTAGTTTTTTATAAGTTGTCTGCTTTTTGTGCTTTGGATTTAGTTTACATAAGCCTATGTAGCAAATCATTTCAATGTTATATCATACATAGTTGTTCTTGTCTATGTTTCATATCAGTTCACTGTTTGATGTTCTATGTTTCATGCTTGTAACTTTGGAGAGGCCATTGTTTATTTGTGGTTCTCATCTCTGCCTTTGTCTCCAAAGTGTTACTGTTTGCGTTGTGTGTGTGCTTCACACCTTCTATGCAAGTCACTGTACAGATAAAGTTTAGGCTTGGTGTTTTTATTTTACAGTAATGTTGTTTTGTAAATTTTGTCAACTGAAATTCTGTCTTAACAATATATCCCTTTATTTTATTCACCACAGAGTGGAGGATGCAGAGGATTTGGATGATGACGTTTTGGAGCCACCCCTCCCCAGCTAGTACCCCCGCCGGCCAAGGTCTTCACCCCCCACTGCTATAATCTGTCTGATGGTTCTACATCCATCACTCGACAAAGACCCCACTCCTCCTTCAACCACCCCCACTGCAGGCCCTGGCACCCCTCCTCTCTCTGCAAGTTCATCTGGAGGTGCGGGGGCAGGGAGGAGATCTAGGCCTCAACAGAGAAGAGGGAGAGGCAGTGGAAAGCAGCACAACAGAGGGAGATGAAACTGAGGACAGGTGGCAAACGGTCCTTGAAGATGCTGTGGAGTCAGAACAATTTAGGTTTAAAACATACACCACCTTGCAGCTGTTTCAGCTCTACTTTATCACCTCTATACTGGAATACTAATTAGTAATACCAACAAGTATGGGGACAAGAAGCAGCAGGGGGAATGAAGGACCTGTCACCATCAAGACTAGTTGACAACTGGAGCAAATCCCCACTCTGTCGGTTCGAGTTCCCTACCTCCAACATGAGTGAAAACCGATTCTTGGCCATCAACCGTACACTTCACATGTGTGACACACAAAAGGATCAGGAGAATGACCAGAAGAAGGGGACTGCAGGGTATGATCGTCTTGCACGGGCCAAGCCCCTTTATCATGACATGGTGGAGGCATGAAGAACTTACTTCAAGCCTGCTCAAAATCTATCTATAGATAAGCGCATGGTTGCCTCAAAGGCTCGAATTGACTTAAAGCAATATATTAAAAATAATCAGACAAATGGGGCTACAAGCGCTTTCTGCCAGCCGATTCAGCCTCTGCCTACACGTGGAAGGCAAGGCGATCACACCCACTGGGAAGGGCCTTAGTTATGACTATGTCATGCAGCTGGTGGACTTTCCCTCACTTGGGTACAAGCTCTTTGTGGACACTTTTTATACTAGTCCCATGCTTTTCATAGACCTCTTGAAAAAGAAAATAGGGGCATGTGGCACCATTCGTCCTAAAACAGTCGTTTTCCCAAAGACCAAGGTAAACAACATGACAAAGACAGCGGAGGAGGACCATACGTTGGATCAGGACTAACAAGCTGCTTTTTGTGAAATGGAAGGACACTAGGGAAGTAACCATGCTCACCACACAGCATAAGGCATTCAATAATGACCATGTCTCAAGGAAGGTGAAAAATGCCATTGGGGCACGGGTGAGGACGAATGTCCCCATTCCTGATTCTGTGGAGGACTACGATGCCAGCATGGGGGTGTCCTATCTGATGCTCTGGTAGGCTACTTCCGGGTCCTCCACCAGACCAGGAAGTGGTATAAGACTTTGTTTTTACCACTGTGGACATTGCTACAGTAAACGCTTTCATTCTCCACAAGCAGATGTCCAAAGCAAAAAGGTCAAACCCCTCTCTCTCTGAGAGCAGCTGGTGTTGGAAATGGCTGAATTGGGGGCCCAAAGCAACCTCACAACCATTACAAGACCCCCCCCCCCCCCCCCCACTCAAGGTGAGCGCCACTATCCAGCACACAAGCCAAAAGACAAAAGAACTGCAAGCATTGCACAAAACACAGGGAGGGAAAGGGTGAAATGCCAGATCTTCTGTTCAAAATGCCAGATATCTTTTCAAATCAAATCAAATCAACTTTTTGTTTCCTGGCAGTGAGGGACAGCTTCAAAGACTCACGACATGCACAAGCTATGGTGAAAGTGTAATCTAATCATCTACACCTGGGACGTAAAATGAACACGAACGCCATTTGTAAATAGTTCCACTTATTTCTATTTTTTTTACCTTTTTTAGTGAAGGACACGTGTGTCACCAAGTTTGTGTTTGATAAGACATGTTTATATATTTAATGTACAGTACCAGTCAAAATGTTGGACACCTACTCGTTCCAGGGTTTTTCTTTATTTTTACTATTTTCTACATTGTAGAATAATAGTGAAGACATCAACACTATGAAGTAACACAGATGAAATCATGTAGCAACCAAAAAAGTGTTAAACAAATCAAAATATATGACAGCTTTGCACACTTTTGGCATTCTCTCAACCAGCTTCACCTGGAATGCTTTTCCAACAGTCTTGAAGGAGTTCCCACATATGCTGAGCACTTGTTGGCTGCTTTTCCTTCACTCTGCAGTCCAACTCATCCCAAACCATCTCAATTAGGTTTGGACACTTTGGAGAGGTTGAACCCTGGATACCCCATAACACCACCACAATGTTTGAGTGAGGTCGATATGGTAGAAGGTGTTTTTATACAAATAGCACTTAGGGATTGCAAATATGTAAAACACTTGGTTTAATTTACAGACATATGCCACTATGGAGAGGTTTAGGGACATTTGGAAACGTCCCGTGACCACACCTGACACCACTTACTAAAACATATGCCCATTTCTAGTTGTTAGGTCTGTCAATCCCATTTTTTTCCGACATTGTTCACGTTGTGGAAGCCATCTGATGTGTTTCCAGCTCTAGTCATCAATAACTCACTTATAGTTTGTCAATGAAAAATGACTTTCATGTCAGAATCATGTAACTAAACATGATTAGCAGTTACTTTTGGGTGTGTCTATTTAGGCGGAAATATCTGTACTTTACCATTTATATTTTTGACGACTTACTTCACTACTTTCCTAAAGAAAAGTATGTACTTTTTACTTCATACATTTTCCCTGACACCCAAAAGTAGTCAGAAAATGGTCAAATTCGTACAGTTATCAAGAGAACATCCCTGGTCATCCCTACTGCCTCTGATCTGGTGGACTCACTAAACAGAGAACATCCCTGGTCCTCCCTACTGCCTCTGATCTGGAGGACTCACTAAACCCAAATGCTTTGTTTGTAAATGATGTCTGAGCGTTGGAATGTGACCATGCCTATCCGTAAATTTAAAATAAAATAAAATTGTGCCTGTCTGGTTTGCTTAATATAAGGAATTTTAAATGATTCGTACCTTTACTTTTGATACTTAAGTATATATATAAAACCAAGTGGTGGATCATTTTAGACTTTTACTCAAGTAGTATTTTACTGGGTGACTTTCATTATGAGAATGTAGTACTTTTTCCACCACTGCGCACACACACACACGGATACATACACACACACACGGATACACACACACGGATACACACACAGTGATACACAAAGGCCCAGTGGAATCTCATTGTCTGTGGTGAGATGTGGCGTGACAGGGCAGAGGTTAGGGGCCAGAGAAGGAGATGGTGGTAGTGACCTTGCCTATCTCCCATGTAGGGTGTAGTAGCCTAGAGAGAGTACAGGGGACGGGACTTTCCCTCTTCCCCTCCCTCTTGACTCACCCAATCCTCTCCACCTCCATGTCAAAGAACACAGAGTGGTGGAGGGCGTGGTCATCACCCGTGTCATCGTCATCGAAGTCGGAGGTGTTGAGGAAGTCAAAGCTCTCCAGAGCGCTCTCAACCGTCAGGCTGAGACTGGACGACCTGCTCCTGTGGCCCGGGAGACGACACTGAGGGAAAGACGTCACGAGATGCTGAAACCCTGCTTGGAGGGCTAGCACTAAGAGAAACTAGGTGCTATAAGAACATGGATGACTTGCTACAGTAGCCCGGGAGACAGCACTGAGGGAAAGATGAGACCCTGAAATGCTCTGCCCTAAAAAGCCCTGCCAGGGGTTGGCTAGACTAATACTAATGGAGACCACCTGTAGCCATGGGGGGGTTCTAATGAATGTCAATACCACAATACAGCTCCAATCACCTTAACAGCATACATTAACTACCACCCTTAAAAACCTTGCCAGATCATTTATCTTTATGAAAAATAAACAAATCCCATCCCAGGGAAAATCCCAAAAGGCACCTTGTACCCTATACATTGTGCAACTTTTGGCCAAGGCCACATGGGGCAGTGCACCACATAGAGAACAGGGTGCCATTTGGAATGACACAGGGGACATGGAAGCCAGGCCTCACCTTGAGCAGGTCCTCCAGGCGCATCACTTCCTGTTCCAGGTCCTGCAGCTCTCTACAGCGTTGTCCCAGTGATTCCAGCCTCAGCAGCAGGCTGTGCAGGGCCTCTTCCAGGCTGCTCTCCAGGAAGGCCCTGCTTCCCTCCCCGGCCCAGCTCAAACCCACCACCTCGGGCAGAATGTCGGACGACGTCAGCCTCCTCACCAGTTGCCTGGTCAAGCTGCCTGGTTCTTCAGTGTCCAGTTCCACGGGCTTCAGCAGCTCTGAGCTGACAATATAATAGAATTTAATAGATTATAATACAAGTTCATTGAGGGGAGATTAATTTGGCCTCTGTGCAATAAACATCATAAAGACAAAACATCAATCACATATTACCTGTCGTCTTCATCTCCATCCCTGTCAGACCCAGCGTGGTCCAGGAACACATCCTCAGGAGCCACAGCTGACGACTGGCTCTCAGAGCAGAGAGAGGAGGAACCTACATTAAGCTGGAACTCTGCCCTCTCCCACTCTGACTCCACTTCCTCGCTGACCAGACTAACACTCACGCTACCGCCGCTGTCACCACTCTCCTCTTCCTCCTCACCCTCCTCTTCCACTACGTCTGCATGCACCCGAACCATCTCTTCTACCCCTTTGTCTTCCCTGGGGGGTATTTGAGGCCAATGGTTCGTGTCAGGCGGCGTGACAGTGATTTCGGGGTTGGACTGGCCTGGGGCGAGGCTTGGGCTGAGGGAGGAGACTGATGTATCGGAAAAGGTGAAGGAGAGGCGCTTGCACTCAGAGTTGCCACACCCACCATTCTCAAAGACGTCATCAGGGAGGGTGGACTGGAGAGGGAGAGAAAGGGGGGGGAGAGAAAGAGAGGGGAGAGAGAGAGTCAGATTAGAGGAGAGAGATATATATAGAGAGAGAGAGTCAGATGAGATGAGAGAGAGAGAGTCAGATGAGAGGAGAGAGAGATATATATAGAGAGAGTCAGATGAGAGGAGAGAGAGCCTGTAGGTGCTCCAATAGTCTAGTGACATCACAGCCTCCTCCTCTTTCCCTCCTCCTACTGTTGTGTCAGTCTGGGACGTGAACACAGGCTGACACAAGCCACTCCATGCAAACAAATAAGCAGGCAAAGGCACACAGGCAGGGGTAAACGGGGCAAGTACTAGCGTAGCAGACCTCACTCACATAGACCTCCAGCCTGGACTTGGGCCTGGGGCGGAGGGAGGCCAGGTCGCCAAAGGAGCGACTGCGTCTCAGCTTCTCTAACAGGGAGTTCCTCAGGGCGTGGAAGAAGGAGAAGCGATGCTGGGTTGGGGAGGGGCGGGGGTGCCACTCCTTTACCACTCACAGGTAGCAGGGGGTGGAGGGAGGAGGAATGGGTGCAGGGTTGGGGGGGTGGTACGAGGGAGGGAGCAGGGGTGGGTGGAGGGAGGGAGGCAGGGAGTGAGAGGGAGGGGGGTTAGAGGGAGGATGGGGAGCAAGGAGGGTGTGGCGGGTGGGTTAGGGTTAGTCAGACTCAACCATTGCTTTGTTAGCATACACAGACACATATATGTTGAATACATAGACAGACAATCACAGTTTCACAGTTTAAAGCAATCCTGGGTAAGTGGGTTCCAGGGTTAGTGCAACGAGGGATCCTGTGTTGTGAGCAAGCAGGTGCTAGGATGCAGGATGCTGTGCTATAAGCCATACACCCACCCACTCCTCTCCCCTATCCCACCCCAGGGAGAGGACGCTCTGACTGGGACTCACAAAGAAGGACTGGTCCTGGAAGGTGGGTGTCTCTGGCGTGCCCTGGCTGTAGACAGACACCCGTCTCTGCAGGGCGGTGGCCTTGCTCACGTTGCCTGAAGAGAGAGTCAGGTCCTCCACATCGAACGGACTGCATGGGGGGAGGACAGAGAGACAGTTAGGAGGGGAAGTCCATTAGAGAACTATGAACTACAGTACTATGGTAATGCTGTAACACTGGAGCAGACACCCAGATTCTCCAGAAGAGGGCAGCGTTAGAGTATAACTTAATGTAGTCAACGTACACTGATGTAACTAACCACTGTAGTATGTATTGTGTAGTTTATAATGTCCTACAATATGGTTTGTTTCTGTTTCATTTGCTGTTTCCATGTTGTTCATGTTTTTCTGCTCCTTGCACCACACCAATAACTTTCTGTGACCTTCTGATTCTGATTAAACTGTCACTAACCAAAATGTAAAAATATATCCATCACTCAAAGAGAGATTTAATTAAGTCCACTTACAACCATGTGACCTCCAGATTGAGTTTGATTGTTCCCAGGTCGTTGACATCAACAGCCACCACCTGAGGCATGGCCGTGAACAGGTCCTTGGTCTCACAGATCACACTGCCCACTAGGATGTGAGTGGCTAAACCCTTCAGCTCGGTAACCTGATTGGACAAGAGACAGGAAGTTAGAGCTAATTGGACCAGAGAAAGGAAGTAAGGTCACACTGCCCACCAAGATGTGAGTGGCTAGACCTGTTCAGCTCTGTCAAGACAGGAAGTTAGAGGGTGATTCAGGTAGGTTAGTGCTGGGCTAGAACAAAAGCCTGCACACTCTGTGGTTCCCCAAGACCAGGACTGAACTCCACTGCCCTAGGCTGGGTCACTGTGCTCTAGGCTGGGTCACTGTGCTCTAGGCTGGGTCACTGTGCTCTAGGCTAGATTACTGTACTGTTATCTATGCTGGGTTACTGTACTGTACTCTAGGCTGGGTCACTGTACTGTACTTTAGGCTGGGTCACTGTACTGTAGGCTGGGTTACTGTACTCTAGGCTGGGTTTTATAAAGCACGTTGACTTAAAAATGTCTTCATAAATATAATTAATTGGTTGATTGGTTGGTTGGTTGATTGACGGATTGTGCTGTACTTTGATGTTGATGAGGTCTGTGATGAGGGGCGTGAAGACCATCTCTTCTCCGTCCCAACTCTGTCTGGAGTTCACCTCTATCTTCCCTTTCAGCTTCCAGCGCTGACGACCATACCGCATGAAGATCTGACAGACGGAGGGAGGGAGGAGACAGAGGTGTGAGAGGGAGGGAGGGAGAGAAACAAAGAGAGATTTAGAGAGGGCAGAGAGGGATAAAGATGGGTAGAGATAGAGGAGAAAGAGAGGGGGGTGAGACAAAGATACAGGTTAAAGATAGATGCAGGGTCAAGGAGAAGGATATAAGCTAAGAAACGGTTGTTTTTATATATTTATAAGTGCCGTTTTCGAGGCAGTCTGCAGATTGGGAAAGATATAGTTGTCTATTTGTGATACAGGGAGGGCCTGTTAGGAATGATAAAGACAGAGAAAGAGAGAGTCAAGTCTTATATTAATTCATCTCACCTCATACTGATCTCCTGAACACAGACGAGCAAAGCCAGCAAGACCTGAGGAGAGAGAGGAGGGGGGCAGAGAGAGAGGGGGTTGGTGGGAGAGTGAGTGAGGCAGCGAGCGAGGGGGGGGGGGGGGGGGGGGGGGGGTAGTAGAAAGAGAGGGGCGGGGGGTGAGAGAGAGAGAGAGAAGGGGTTTGGGAGAAAGAAAGAGAGTGAGAGATAATTGAGCAGTGAAATCATTGCTTTTTTGTTTTTCAGTCTACACTAACAGCAGTTCCCCTGGCCTCAGTCTTACCTTTCATTTTGATATGGAATTCCCCCAACAAGTTCTCCAGCTCCACCTCAAACGTGCTCATATTCTGGGGAGGAAAGGAGACTGATCAGCTCAAACACAAACAACTGGAGACGAACTTTGACACCAGGCTGTGTTCGATCTCAGTGGGTGATTGTATAGTGCCGGTGAACAGGCTGATTTATGTGTGGGTCCATCCACACCTCTGTGTACTCCTTGTATCTGCGGTTGACCTCTAATATGCTCTCTCTGGTGGCCTTGGTGGAGGGAGAGGCAGAGAAGGCCTGCTTCATCTTACTGGCTCCCTCTCTCAGCATCCTCTGGATACAGAACACCTCATACAACTCATCCACCTGCAGGGGACGCAGCACACAGATGGTTAAACACTATAATCTACACAGCCCAGACAGGGTTAAAAGACTTAACATACAGCAAGGAGGTGGTTACACACAAACCATATCCAATAGACGTGACATAGACTTAAAATCGCTATTAAAGCAAAAATAGTGTTAATAACTTAAAACGCAATAAGTATACACATCAAAGACAATTACAGATGTATAACCTGTATACATACAAACCACACACTGATCAGCCAATAACAGCCTGTGAAGTTTGTAAAGTTCGATACAGCATAAACAAAAGCCCTGGGCTTGAAACAAGCTAATAAATCCTACCCATCCTCCCTCATACACAAAGACACTAAATATTCAGTAGGCAGATGAGTGATCATTTCCAGAGAGCGGCGCTGGATATGAGGACTCACTCCAGCCCTCCTCTGGGGGAGACAGATTACCATGTCTGACAGACTGATGAGCAAGCCCTGCCCAGCCTCAGACCCACACCCTTTGTCATAGACCTGCACAATTAGATCATTCACAACCCTGCAGCATAGCACACTGCCCAACTTCCCCCTTCATATGAACTATGCTAAGCCCAATGACTGTGGAGAGAAAAAGGGGAGGGAGGGATAGAGAACTGGGAAATAGAGGAAGACAGAGGTGAAGAACGTGAGAGAGAGGCTTGTGGGAGTCCCAAGGAGGCAGACAGCGTTTAGCGATCGCTTGGGAGCACTGTCTAATACCCACACACCCAGTAGAAACATGGAGAAAGACACTGTGGTGGGTCAGCATTAATCCACATGGGAGGAGAAGGAGACAGAGAGAGACAGAATAGAAAGAGAGAGAGGGGGAGATCCAGCTTACTTACGCAACCCAACTCTCTCCATCCCTCACTCTGCCTGTAATGAGCCTGAGTGATTGTATAATGTGCTGACTTCCCTACTTTCCTACTGTACTGAGACTGTACTGTCTGGCAGGCATAAACAAAGACCTGGAATGGGCCAAATGAAAAGGAAATATCCAGATGACGCCGTGGAGCTGTGAAATATTGATGCATCGCAGTCTTTAAGGTTCTCATTAGGGGAAAACAGAGGGTGAAATGGGCCAATCGTATTCCCCAGCGTTTTGACAATCACAGCAGACACAGAAGTGGTGAAGGGGGAGGATGATGATGAAGTAGATGAATTTAGTAGGAAAGCAGCAAGGGCTGTCAGTTGTCAGGGAGGGGACTGGGATGCTCCAATTCAAGGGTGGAACACTCCGTCTAGAAGGGGAGTTCAGAGGGTTGATGATGATGTCAGGTTCTGGCAGTGCAGTGGATCTTTGCTATGTTTGATATTAAAAGAGAGAAACCCTGCCCTGCCCCAGCTTCCCTCATAGCATCATCCACCCCCACCCCAACCACAACAGCCCTGTACCCCTGGGTCCCCCTACCGCTACCACAACACCTCACCCCCACGACACCCCCACTCCCATCCTGCCCTGCCATGTCTGTGGTATGTGGTAGGCTGTTAATTTGGGTGCTGCTTCTCTGATTGGAAAGAGCTGAGCCACAACCAATGAGATCATTGAAAAAGGCTACTTACTCCCGAAAATGTAGATTAACTCTAACAAGGATTAGAATTCATTCTACCAATGACGAATCCATGTCACCACACTCTCGATGACTATTTAACAAATGTATATAGCTCAAATATCTTAGAAGGATTGTACAGCGGGAGAGTGCAGTAAACAGACCCTCTGTGCCAACTTTGCCCTATAGGGTTCAGGTCACCAAGTTCAGAGTGGTATCTGAGAAATGGGGATTTGGGGGAGTGGGAAGAGGCTGTCTGTCAGTGACTGACACCTACTGGTGTCAGGGTGGGATGCCTGCCCTGCTGATCAATGCTGTAGTCCAGGGGAGAAATCAGCATAAAAAAAAGACAAGACAAATTTCATAAAAGTAACAAAGTGTTTCCACACCTCACAAGCTACAGACAACAGACAACATGGAAAGCGGCAACACACAGCTACGGACCATGTTCACAAATCTGATTGACCTTTAGCCATGTCTTCAAGCATTTTGTGAAAGTGTGATATGTGGTGCAGTTATGTGTGTCTGATGGCAGTGTATTCCAGACATGGGAAGCTCTCACAGAGAATGCAGATTTACTAAAGGTGCTTTTCCTTAGGGGAACTATACAGTCATCTCTCAGGGCAGACCTTGTGGATCTGCTGCCATATGTCTGGGTTTTCTGTTTAACAAAAATATTGAGTGGAGGGGGAGCCAGGCCATTAAGGATCATGAATACAAGACATGCGTCGGTGTATTGCACAAGATTTTCCCAACTCAAGAGCTCATGCTTTCTAAGAATGTGACAATGATGATGGCTATTGGGCTTCCTATCAAGCACTTTGAGATTTTATTGGTCACAAACACATGCTTAACAGATGTTAATGCGAGTGTAGCGAAATGCTTGTGCTTCTAGTTCCGACAGTGCAGTGATATCTAACACGTAATCTAACAATTCCACAACTACCGAATACACACAAATCTAAAGGGATGGAATAAGAACATGTACATACAGTTGAAGTCGGAAGTTTACATACACTTAGGTTGTAGTCATTAAAACTCGTTTTTCAACCACACATTTCTCGTTAACAAACTATAGTTTTGGCAAGTCGGTTAGGACATCTACCTTGTGCATGACAAGACATTTTCCAACAATTGTTTACAGACAGATTATTTCACTTATAATTCACTGTATCACAATTCCAGTGGGTCAGAAGTTTACATACACTAAGTTGACTGTGCCTTTAAACAGCTTGGACAATTCCAAAAAATTATGTCATGGCGTCAGAAGCTTCTGATAGGCTAATTGACATCATTTGAGTCAATTGGAGGTGTACCTGTAGATGTATTTCAAGGCCTACCCTAAAACTCAGTGCCTCTTTGCTTGACATCATGGGAAAATCAAAACAAATTAGCCAAAATTCTTCAGCCTCCTGAGGTTGAAGAGGCATTTTAGCGCCATCTTCACCACACTGTCGATGTGGGTGGACCATTTCAGTTTGTCCGTGATATGTACGCAGAGGAACTTAAAACTTTCCACCTTCTCCACTACTGCTCCCTCTGCTGTTTCCTGAAGTCCACGATCATCTCCTTTGTTTTGTTGATGTTGAGTGAGAGATTGTTTTCCTGACACCACACTCCGAATGCCCTCACCTCCTCCCTGTATGCTGTCTCGTCGTCGTTAGTAATCAAGCCCACTACTGTTGTGTCGTCTGCAAACTTTATGATTGAATTGGAGGTGTGCATGGCCACGCAGTCATAGGTGAACAGGGAGTACAGGAGGGGGTCGAGAACGCACCCTTGTGGGGCCCCAGTGTTGAGGATTAGCGAAGTGTAGATGTTGTTTCCTACATTCACCATCTGGTGGCGGCCCATCAGAAAGTCCAGGATCCAATTGCACAGGGTAGGGTCGAGACCCAGTGCCTCAAGCTTAATGATGAGCTTGGAGGGTACTATGGTGTTGAATGCTGAGCTGTAATCAATGAACAGCATTCTTACGTAGGTATTCCTCTTGTCCAGATGGGATAGGGCAGTGTGATAGCAATTGCATCGTCTGTGGACCTGTTGGGGCGGTATGCAAACTGAAGTGGGTCTAGGGTGGCAGGTAAGGTGGAGGTGATATGATCCTTGACTAGTCTCTCAAAGCACTTCATGATGACAGAAGTGAGTGCTCCGGGGCAATAGTCATGTTGTTCAGTTATCTTTTCCTTCTTGGGTACAGGAACAATTGTTGCCATCTTGAAGCATGTGGGGACAGCAGATGGGGATAGGGAGCGATTGAATATGTTTGTAAACACACCAGCCAGCTGGTCTGCGCATGCTCTGAGAACACGGCTAGGGATGCCGCCTGGGCCAGCAGCCTTGCGAGGGTTAACACTTTTAATCGTCTTACTCACGTCGGCCATGGAGAAGGGTTGGGGGGGAACCGCAGTCCTTGGTAGTGGGCCGCGTCGGTGGCACTGTATTATCCTCAAAGCGGGCAAAGAAGTTGTTTTGTTTTTCTGGAAGCAAGACATTGGTGTCTGTGACATGGCTGGTTTTCTTTTTCTAGTCCGTAATTGTCTGTAGACCCTGCCACATATGTCTCATGTCTGAGCCGTTGAATTGCGACTCTAATTTGTCCCTATACCGACATTTCACTTGTTTGATTACCTTGCAGAGGGAATAACACCTACACTGTTTATATTCACCCATATTCCCAGTCATCTTTCCATAGTTAAAATGTGGTGGTTCGCGCTTTCAGTTTTGCGTGAATGCCGCCATCTATCCACGGTTTGTGGTTAGGGTACGTTTAATAGTAACAGTGGGTACAACATCTACAATGCACTTCTTTAGAAACTCACTCACAGAGTCAGTGTATAAATCCATGTTATTCTCTGAGGCTGCCCGGGAACATTTCCCAGTCCGCGTGATCAAAACAATCTTGAAGCGTGGATTCCAATTGGGTCGGACCAGTCTTGAATGGTTCTAGACACGGGTACATCCTGTTTGAGTTTCTGCCTATAGGACGGTATGAGCAAAATGGAGACGTGGTCAGATTTGCTGAAGCAAGGGCAGGGGAGGGTCTTGTATGCATCACGGAAGTTAGAGTAGCAGTGGTCCAATGTATTGCCCGTGCAAGTGCTGCAATTAATATGCTGATGGAATTTAGGTAGCCTTGTTCTCAAATTTGCTTTGTTAAAATCCCCAGCTACAATAAATGCATCCTCAGGATATATGGTTTCCAGTTTACATAGAGTCCAGTGAAGTTTATTGAGGGCCATCTGGGGTATCTGCTTGAGGGGGTATATACACAGCTGTGACAATAACTCTTGGGAGATAATATGGTCGTCATTTGATTGTAAGGAATTATAGAGCAGGTGAACAGAAGGACTTGAGTTCCTATAGGTTGTTATGATTACACCATGAGTCGTTAATCATGGAGTATACAGTCCCGCCCTTCTTCTTCCCAGAAAGATGTTTATTTCTGTTGGCGCGACGCATGAAGAACCCTGTGGCTGTACCAACTCCGACAACATATCCTGAGAGAGCCAAGTTTCCGAAAAAACAGAGTATGTTACAATCCCTGATGTCTCTCTGGAAGGCAACCCTTGCCCTAATTTCTTTCACCTTGTTGTCTAGAGACTGGACATTGGTGAGTAATATACTCGGAAGCGGTGGGTGGTGTGCACGCCTTCGAAGTTTGACCAGGAGGCCGCTCCGTCTACCTCTTCTGCGACATTGTTTTGGGTCAGCCTCTTGGATTAGATCCAATGTCCTGGGTGGTGGTCCGAACAAAGGATCAGCTTCGGGAAAGTCGTATTCCTGGTCGTAATGTTGGTAAGTTGACGTCGCTCTTATAGTCAATAGTTCTTCCCGGCTGTATGTAATAACACTTACGATTTTCTGGGCTAACAATGTAAGAAATAATACATACAAAAACGAAATAGTGCATAGATGCGGCCTAAGGCCTAAGGACTCGAAGCGAGGCGACCATCTCTGTCAGTGCCATCTTGCTGCACACTACCATTTAACACTACCATTCAATACCCCCATTCGACACTACCATGATACTGCATGGGGGTCCTCTGTAGCTCAGATGGTGGAGCATGGCACTTTGCAACGCCAGGATAGTGGGTTCAATACCCAAGACAACCCATACGTAAAACGTATGCACGCATGACTAAGTTACTTTGGATAAAAGCGTCAGCTAAATGGCATATAAACTATTAAACTATTAATTATCCAGTAGGGCTAACAGTCTATAAATAATTTTGGTTTAATTTATTATCTATTTTCTGTGGTAATAAGACTAAGGAAGTTCTTAACGTGACAAAAGACCCATCTAAAGATTAAGGTAACTTATCACCATACTGCTGGCCCAAAACAAGTGTGTCACCCACCCCAGGAAATGAAAGACAGGGTGACTGTGAAAACACACTGTGTTGGGCTGTAGGACTGTTGGACTGTAGGGCTGGGCACAAAATGAGGAAACAACACATTCTGTGGGCTCGACTGCACACACCCTAAGATGGACAAACACTGTGCAATAGCAGCCGAGGCAAGCATGAGCGCACACACACAGCTGGCAAGCGAGGGGTGACCTTTATCCACGAGAGTATCTTTAATCTTCAGCGAGGGGTGATCTTTATCCACGAGAGTATCTTTAATCTTCGGTAGGTTTTTGTCCTCTTAGATTTAAAGAGGAACTCACTAAGTGGATTTAACCCACAAACAAACAAACACCCAACAATGGCTACCCAGACTATTTGCACCCACCTATTTTACGCTGTTACTAGTCTCTGTTTATTAAGTACATATTATTTTAAACACCTTGACTAACCGGTGCCCCCGCACATCGACTCTGTACCGCTAGCCCCTGTATATTGCCTCGCTATTGTTATTTTACTGCTGCTGTTTAATTATTTGTTACTTTTATTTTTTTACCCATCTACTTATTTTTAATAAAACTGCATTTTTGTTTAAGGGCTTGTAAGTAAGCATTTCACTGTATGGTCTACACCTGTTGTATTCTTCGCATGTGACAAATATAATTTGATTTGAGTTGATCATCAGGAAAGAAGGGACATCTTTAGTCTCAAAACATCCAAACATCATCAGGAAAGAGGGGACCCAGAGGATGTCTGTAGCCCCAAAACATCCAAACATCATCAGGAAAGAGGGGACCCAGAGGATGTCTGTAGCCCCAAAACATCCAAACATCATCAGGAAAGAGGGGACCCAGAGGATGTCTCTAGCCCCAAAACATCCCAACCAAAATATTATTATTATAATATAATAAATAATTATTATAATGTCCATGCACACACATCTACCGCATCTAAATGATGGCCGGCATTCATGCCCTGCTAAGAAAGGAGAGTCTCTAAGACTAAATGAAATCCTCTTACGATATGGCTCATCTGGGCTGTAATGGATTTACCCTTCCGCTCTACATTACACCAGGGACTAGCAGAGGAGAGATTATACTACACAGACCTAAAGCTCGGCCACATCAAACACATGTAGTACTCGCTGAGGGGAGGGGAGGGCCGATCAAAGAACAGGAGGATAGGCCCAGATCCCATCAAACACATGTAGTACTCTCTGAGGGGAGGGCCGATCAAAGAACAGGAGGATAGGCCCGGATCCCATCAAACACATGTAGTACTCTCTGAGGGGAGGGCCGATCAAAGAACAGGAGGATAGGCCCGGATCCCATCAAACACATGTAGTCCCGGATCACATCAAACACATGTAGTACTCTCTGAGGGGAGGGGAGGGCCGATCAAAGAACAGGAGGATAGGCCCAGATCCCATCAAACACATGTAGTACTCTCTGTGGGGAGGGCCGATCAAAGAACAGGAGGATAGGCCCGGATCCCATCAAACACATGTAGTACTCTCTGAGGGGAGGGCCGATCAAAGAACAGGAGGATAGGCCCAGATCACATCAAACACATGTAGTTCTCTCTGAGGGGAGGGCCGATCAAAGAACAGGAGGATAGGCCCAGATCACATCAAACACATGTAGTACTCTCTGAGCGGAGGGGAGGGCCGATCAAAGAACAGGAGGATAGGCCCGGATCCCATCAAACACATGTAGTACTCTCTGAGGGGAGGGCCGATCAAAGAACAGGAGGATAGGCCCGGATCCCATCAAACACATGTAGTACTCTCTGAGGGGAGGGCCGATCAAAGAACAGGAGGATAGGCCCAGATCCCATCAAACACATGTAGTACTCTCTGTGGGGAGGGCCGATCAAAGAACAGGAGGATAGGCCCGGATCCCATCAAACACATGTAGTACTCTCTGAGGGGAGGGCCGATCAAAGAACAGGAGGATAGGCCCGGATCCCATCAAACACATGTAGTACTCTCTGAGGGGAGGGCCGATCAAAGAACAGGAGGATAGGCCCAGATCACATCAAACACATGTAGTTCTCTCTGAGGGGAGGGCCGATCAAAGAACAGGAGGATAGGCCCAGATCACATCAAACACATGTAGTACTCTCTGACCGGAGGGGAGGGCCGATCAAAGAACAGGAGGATAGGCCCGGATCCCATCAAACACATGTAGTACTCTCTGAGGGGAGGGCCGATCAAAGAATAGGAGGATAGGCCCGGATCCCATCAAACACATGTAGTACTCTCTGAGGGGAGGGCCGATCAAAGAACAGGAGGATAGGCCCAGATCCCATCAAACACATGTAGTACTCTCTGAGGGGAGGGCCGATCAAAGAACAGGAGGATAGGCCCAGATCACATCAAACACATGTAGTTCTCTCTGAGGGGAGGGCCGATCAAAGAACAGGAGGATAGGCCCAGATCACATCAAACACATGTAGTACTCTCTGAGCGGAGGGGAGGGCCGATCAAAGAACAGGAGGATAGGCCCGGATCCCATCAAACACATGTAGTACTCTCTGAGGGGAGGGCCGATCAAAGAACAGGAGGATAGGCCCGGATCCCATCAAACACATGTAGTACTCTCTGAGGGGAGGGCCGATCAAAGAACAGGAGGATAGGCCCAGATCCCATCAAACACATGTAGTACTCTCTGTGGGGAGGGCCGATCAAAGAACAGGAGGATAGGCCCGGATCCCATCAAACACATGTAGTACTCTCTGAGGGGAGGGCCGATCAAAGAACAGGAGGATAGGCCCGGATCCCATCAAACACATGTAGTACTCTCTGAGGGGAGGGCCGATCAAAGAACAGGAGGATAGGCCCAGATCACATCAAACACATGTAGTTCTCTCTGAGGGGAGGGCCGATCAAAGAACAGGAGGATAGGCCCAGATCACATCAAACACATGTAGTACTCTCTGAGCGGAGGGGAGGGCCGATCAAAGAACAGGAGGATAGGCCCGGATCCCATCAAACACATGTAGTACTCTCTGAGGGGAGGGCCGATCAAAGAACAGGAGGATAGGCCCGGATCCCATCAAACACATGTAGTACTCTCTGAGGGGAGGGCCGATCAAAGAACAGGAGGATAGGCCCAGATCCCATCAAACACATGTAGTACTCTCTGAGGGGAGGGCCGATCAAAGAACAGGAGGATAGGCCCGGATCACATCAAACACATGTAGTACTCTCTGAGGGGAGGGGAGGGCGATCAAAGAACAGGAGGATAGGCCCGGATCCCATCAAACACATGTAGTACTCTCTGAGGGGAGGGGAGGGCCGATCAAAGAACAGGATAGGCCCGGATCCCATCAAACACATGTAGTACTCTCTGAGGGGAGGGCCGATCAAAGAACAGGAGGATAGGCCCGGATCCCATCAAACACATGTAGTACTCTCTGAGGGGAGGGCCGATCAAAGAACAGGAGGATAGGCCCGGATCCCATCAAACACATGTAGTACTCTCTGAGGGGAGGGGAGGGCCGATCAAAGAACAGGAGGATAGGCCCGGATCCCATCAAACACATGTAGTACTCTCTGAGGGGAGGGGAGGGCCGATCAAAGAACAGGATAGGCCCGGATCCCATCAAACACATGTAGTACTCTCTGAGGGGAGGGGAGGGCCGATCAAAGAACAGGAGGATAGGCCCGGATCCCATCAAACACATGTAGTACTCTCTGAGGGGAGGGCCGATCAAAGAACAGGAGGATAGGCCCAGATCCCATCAAACACATGTAGTACTCTCTGAGGGGAGGGGAGGGCCGATCAAAGAACAGGAGGATAGGCCCGGATCCCATCAAACACATGTAGTACTCTCTGAGGGGAGGGGAGGGCCGATCAAAGAACAGGAGGATAGGCCCGGATCACATCAAACACATATAGTACTCTCTGAGGGGAGGGGAGGGCCGATCAAAGAACAGGAGGATAGGCCCAGATCCCATCAAACACATGTAGTACTCTCTGAGGGGAGGGGAGGGCCGATCAAAGAACAGGAGGATAGGCCCGGATCCCATCAAACACATGTAGTACTCTCTGAGGGGAGGGGAGGGGCGATCAAAGAACAGGAGGATAGGCCCGGATCCCAAGCAAACAGACAACAGGACAATCAGGACTAGGTTTCTACTGCTGTTCAGTATCGAAGAGAACAGAATTGCACCTAGATAATGTATAAAATACACTGAGTGTAAAAAACATTTAAAAAACTAAACATCCATGACATAGACTGACCAGGTGAATCCAGGTGAAAGCTATGATCCCTTAATGATGTCACTTAAATCCACTTCAAAGCAGTGTAGATGAAGGGGAGGAGACAGGGTAAAGAAAGATGTTTAAGCCTTGAAACAATTGAGAAATGGATTGTGTATGTGTGCCATTCAAAGGGTGAATGGGTAAGAGAAAAGATGTAAGTGCCTTTAAAACGGGGAATGGTAGTAGGTGCCAGGCGCACCGGTTTGAGTGTGTCAAGAACTGCAATGGTGCTGGGTGTTTCACGCTCAACAGTTTCCCGTGCGTATCAAGAATGGTCCACCACCCAAAGGGCATCCAGCCAACTTGACACAGCTGTGGGAAGCATTGAAGTCAACATGGGCCAGCATCCCTGTGGAACATTTTGACACCTTGTAGAGTCCATACCCGACAAATTGAGTCTGTTCTGAGGGCAAAAGGGAGTGCAACTACATTTTAGGATGGTGTTCCTAATGTTTTGTACACTCAGCGTACATATACACTACCGTTCAAAAGTTTGGGGTCACTTAGAAATGTCCTTGTTTTTAAAAGAAAAACGCTTTTTTTTGTCCACTAAAATAACATCTAATTGATCAGAAATACAGTGCAGACATTGTTGATGTTGTAAATGACTATTATAGCTGGAAACTGCTGAATAGAGTTTGGAATAGAGTATCTGGAGCATCAGCATTTGTGGGTTCAATTACAGGCTCAAATTGGCCAAAAACAAAGTACTTTCATCTGAAACTCGTCAGTCTATTCTTGTTCCGAGAAATGAAGGCTATTCCATGTGAGAAATTGCCAAGAAACTGAAGATCTCGTAAAACGCTGTGTACTACTCCCTTCACAGAACAGTGCAAACTGGCTCTAACCAGAATAGAAAGAGGAGTGGGAGGCCCTGGTTCACAACTGAGCAAGAGGACAAGTACTTTAGAGTGTCTAGTTTGATAAACAGATGCCTCACAAGTCCTCAACAGGCAGCTTCATTAAATAGTACCTGCAAAACACCAGTCTCAACATCAACAGTGAAGAGGCGATTCCGAGATGCAGGCCTTCTAGGCAGAGTTGCAAAGAAAAAGCCATATCTCAGACTGGCCAATAAAAATAAAAAATGAAGAAGGGCAAAAGAACAGACACTGGACAGGGGAACACTTCCTAGAAGGCCAGCAAAAATAGAAAAGTGAGGTGTAACTTTGCATTGGGACTTTTGGTGTGTATACTAATGCAAATCCATATGTTACATCTGGGTACGTTTATGCTACCTACCCTTTAATTAATACGCCATGGGAGTAACGCCCCTTCACACACATGTCCCTAAAAGGGAATAGGAGGCATATGGCATAGGAGTTCCAGCTTTCTGGCCTTCAATCTCTTGCCCTCATCTCACTAATGAGGGCTGGGCAGCACCGGTAGGCACAGGCACACAACACAGACACTAATCTAAGCAGGGCAACATCACAGGGCTGATTCATGCCACCTGCTTCCCTATTACACTTCTCATCTGCAGACAAGGCAGGCAACACTTTGGACTGCCTGATGTGTTGAAGAAAGGAAACAGGGATGGGTGTGCGTCATTTACAGCTTCTCATCTGTGAAAGGCAATGGGTTAGTAGCCACTTGCAGATGGCACCCTGAGGGGTGGCCATTCTGTCTCCAGCTGGGTTGGTCTTAATCCGAGCACAATTACACACAACACACAGTGACACAGACATACACAGTGACAAACAGGCAGTGACACACACACACCGACAAACGCATTCATACAGGGAAACAAACACACATACACAGTGACACACACTTCAAAAGAACCATGTTTATCTATTTATAGTCCTCTTTTCAGGCTCTATTCATTTCCTTTCTTCAAAAGGACAAGATAAAGAGTTGACTGCCCCCACCCTTTCCCTCATGTTCCTCTCATCAACACCTGTCACAATCCCCACTTCCTGTTTGGCCCTGCCCTACTTCCTTCCTGTCAACAGCCACTGTGGGTGATGTGCTTACGCTGTTATACGTGTGTGTGCATGTACCCCTGGCACTGCGGTGTGTGTCGCAAACCTCTCTGTTGCACAGTTACTGGCGACACCAGGGCCGGGTTCAATTCTAAAAGGAAGTCAATTAAAATTACAATTCAATAATGAAAACGAGTGCATTCATTTTCAAATACTTCTCATACTGATAAGTAGAAGAGATATATATATATATATATATATAAACTCAGCAAAAAAAGATGCCACCAGCTGCATTAAGTACTGCAGTGCATCTCCTCCTCATGGACTGCACCAGATTTGCCAGTTCTTGCTGTGAGATGTTACCCCACTCTTCCACCAAGCACCTGCAAGTTCCCGGACATTTCTGGGGGGGGAATGGCCCTAGCCCTCACCCTCCGATCCAACAGGTCCCAGATGTGCTCAATGGGACTGAGATCCGGGCAATCTCAGATCGATTGTCTGGGGCCAAGTTAACCTCTCCTTTCATGTAAGAAAGCCATCACCATCATGCTTTTAGGGAAAGAGGATAATTTTGTACATGTATTAAACTGTGAATTTGACCAATTCCATTCCTCTTGCTTTGGGGGTCCGGGGTCCTCCCCAGGATAATGTTCATGAAAATGACTGAGAAGGACATTCTACTCCAAAATGTACAACAATAACAGATAACTTTGACCCCTGGTGTTGACACACTGATAATGATTCTGCTGTTTGAATGTTAAAATTCCTGTTAAAATGTATAGTACAATAGAGTTTGAGGAACATTAACGCTTGAAACACCACGGCACCACAAAGCAGGGTTTGATTTGAACTACTCTTCTCCCTGTGGTGATGAGGCAGGATGTAGATTTAATTCCCTGACATCATCAGCGTTTCAGAGGATAGTTAGTCAGTCTGGTGATTCTCCTGGCTGAGTTCTTTATTCAGATTGATCTCATTAGATAGATATCTGCTGATGTCTGGGCTGGCTCTATGTTGGTGTGTGTGTCAGCAGTCCGCCACCCAGAGATAGGCATCAGCTGGCTTCCCACTTTAGAACACTCATGCTCCCAAATTGTCCCTTGTCCAATTTACAATACCATGCTGCCGACTTACAACATTAGCATTGGCCAAAACTGTATGAGAAATGTTTGTGTTGTTCTTATTCAGAAAACCTCCGTATTTCTCAAGAACTCCAAATGGACGTCATTCATCACTAGTAATGAGAATGTGCGTAGGCCTACATGTGCTGTTCACATAGTACCAAATTAGTATTGAATGGAGGAGAAAGACTGTTTTTAGTGTGAAGAGAGATGAGGAGACACATTATCAACAACAAACACCACGCACGCACACACACGCCGGAAGCACCATTATTATCCCCAACCCTTCCCTCACCCCTCAGACTAGAAACGGGACCAGTCGATTGATCTCTGTCCTGTCCCCCGAGGCCCCTAGACTCTCCACAGGGTGCCAACACAGAACACACACGCTCTAACTCGTTTTAGACTCCTCCCCGCCCTCACCCAAATAGCCCTCATTAGTGTCTCACAGCACCATAGCTCCCTCCCTCAATCCCTCCTATACTCTCCCGCTATCCCCCTCTCCTCTCTCTCCCAGTCAGCCACAAGGGGCTTGTCAAATGCTCCAGAGCAGGTCTTCCCAAACTGGGGCACGCGCAATGCCGTCGGGGGAACGCTAAATAAAAATTTGATTGTTTTTTTTATTTAAAAAAATGTGAATGTTTTTTTCTTTTTTTATTCACATCTTCAGTAGCCTTGTTTCACTGCCAAAAATAAAATTAAACCATCTAGTGTTCAGCGAAATAACAACACAATGTCAAATACAGGTAGCCTAGTCAATTAATTAACATCCAATCTGTTAATCTCTCGCAGGAATTCCACTAACGGTCCATATGTAGCGAAACGTAGCTATGTGAGAGTGGATTCTCGGCCCTCACTAGCATGAAAACTAAATACAGGCACAGACTCTGTGTGGAAAAAGACAGAGACTCTCTCCAATACAACCCAACATTGCAGAGCTATGTGCATCCTTTCAAGCACACCCTTCTCATTAACCAACATGTTTCAAGCAGACCACCATAGTTAATGTGCCCAAGAACACAAAGGCAACCTGCCTAAATAACTAAAGACCCATAGCACTCACGTCCATAGCCATGAAGTGCTTTGACATTTTGGTAATGGCTCACATCAACACCATTATCCCAGAAACCCTAGACCCATTCCAATTTGAATACCGCCCAAACAGATCCACAGATGATGCAATCTCTATTGCACTCCACACTGCCCTTTCCCACCTGGACAAAAGGGACACACACATGTGAGAATGCTATTCATTGACTACAGCTCAGCGTTCAACACCATAGTACCCTCAAAGCTCATCACTAAGCTAAGGATCCTGGGACAAAACACCTCCCTCTGCAACTGGATCCTGGACTTCCAGACGGGCCGCCCCCAGGTAGTGAGGGTAGGTAGCAACACATCTGCCACACTGATCCGCAACACTGGAGCTCCCCAGGGGTGCGTGCTCAGTCCCCTCCTGTACTCCCTGTTCACCCACGGCTGTATGGCCAGGCATGACTCCAACATCATCATTAAGTTTGCAGTGGTAGTTTGCAGTGGTTAAGTTTGCAGCCTGATCACCGACGAGACAGCCTACAAGGAGGAAGTCAGAGACCTGGCCGGGTGGTGCCAGAATAACAACCTTTCTCTCAACGTAACCAAGACTAAGGTGATTATTGTGGACTACAGGAAAAGGAGGACCGAGCACACCCCCATTCTCATCGACGGGGCTGTAGTGGAGCAGGTTGAGAGCTTCAAGTTCCTCAGTGTCCACATCAACAACAAACTAGAATGGTCCAAACAAACCAAGACAGTCGTGAAGAGGGCACGACAAAGCCTATTCCCCCTCAGGAAACTAAAAAGATTTGGCATGGGTCCTGAGATCCTCAAAAGGTTCTACGGCTGCAACATTGAGAGCATCACTGCCTGGTACGGCAATTGTTCGGCCTCTGACCGCAAGGCACTACAGAGGGTAGTAAATACGGCCCAGTACATCACTAGGGCTAAGCTGCCTGCCATCCAGGACCTCTACACTAGGCGGTGTCAGAGGAAGGCCCAAAAAATTGTCAAAGACCCCAGCCACCCCAGTCATAGACTGTTCTCTCTACTACCGCATGGCAAGCGGTACCGGAGTGCCAAGTCTAGCACAAAAAGGCTTCTCAACAGTTTTTACCCCCAATCCATAAGACTCCTGAACAGGTAATCAAATGGCTACCTGGACTATTTGTATTGTGTGCCCCCCCTCCCCCAACCCCTCTTTTTACGCTACTGCTACTCTCTGTTCATCATATATATATATGCATAGTCACTTTAACCATATCTACATGTACATACTACCTCTATCAGCCTGACTAACCGGTGTCTGTATGTAGCCTCGCTACTTTTATAGCCTCACTACTGTATATAGCCTGTCTTTTTACTGTTGTTTTATTTCTTTACTTACCTATTGTTCACCTAATACCTTTTTTGCACTATTGTTTAGAGCATGGAAGTAAGCATTTCACTGTAAGGTCTACTACACCTGTTGTATTCAGCGCACGTGACAAATAAACGTTGATTTGAGTTATTCACAACTTTTGATGAACGAATATGGTTTTATATGTAAGATGGCTAAGTAATGAGCAAAAATATGTATTATTATTATTTGTGCCCTGGTCCTATAAGAGCTCTTTGTCACTTTCCACAAGCCGGGTTGTGACAAAAACTCACACTCATTCTTATGTTTAATAAGTGTGGCAGGCTACAATGATGGCAAAAAAACAACATTGGAGAGCGCGCTGACCCTGGTGGTCAGGTAATGATAGAGCACAACACTAATGCATCACACAGGCAGCACACATCTGTTGAAAGGCCAAAGGAACATTTCATCAACTTAAGTAATGAAAGAAGAGATACTGTAGTTTTTTTTGAAAGGTTGGAAATACACAAAGTTCAAAAACTTGTTGGCGCATGTGTAGTGGGGTCTGTGTGAATATGTTCAAATGTTTTATGTCACAATGATTGGCTCTTCAGAAGCCTCAAATCCAACATCTCCATGTTTCTATGGTTATCTTCGGCACAGGTGCTGGTTTTGGTTTGTGTGTTGTTATTGACTAGTATTCATTCTGCTATATTCCACTGCAGCTTTGACACATACACAGCAGGGCTACCGGAGAGGAACCTTAGAGGAGACATGGCAGGGATGCCACCCAATCTGTCAACAACAGGGACATGGCAGGGTAGAATGCCACCCAATCTGGCAACCGCAGAAGGGAGTATAACCAGGGGGACTTTGAGGTGTCAAGTCGATTAATATTAACAGGACATATGTGTGTGTGTGTGTGTGTGTGTGTTCAAGGCCATGGCTCTCAGCAAATACATTTGAGACGTCAGAGGTCAAGGGGTCAAGCCAGAGTCACACAACACAGACAATCTGACTCAGAGTGTATTGAGAGATAAAAAGAGGCACAAGATGGAGGGAACATTGGAACATAACTAACGAAATTACAATTAACGAAAATGTAAGCATAATCCAGTATAAACTAATGTATTGAATTTATTACTCAAGCATGTTTTAAGTATAAAACTAACAATGACTCAATAATCCATGCTTTCTGGGAATGCTCCAAAGTCCAAAAGCTACGGGCAGAGTTAGTAAGTTGGTGTCAGAAGTATTACAGTGTCAATTTACTTTTATTCCGTCTGTCTGCATATTTCAAGACATGGCATATGGGGGTGCAGTGAGATACCCGATGGGCTGGATGATCATTTTATCGTCAATCATCTTGAAAGAATGTATACTTAAAAACGGTCAAATCAACCAATCCTCCATTGTTAACACAATGGAAAGGTCAAAGCTTTATTATGTAAATGTCTAAGCAACGGACAGAATGAAAATGGTGCCGTTTTAGGTCATGTGGCGGAGAGTGATGCGGGCGCTGGAGACGGGGAAGTGAGCAGGTGGGTCTGGACAGGGGTGATGTTGTGGATGTTTGTATGCTTCTGCGTAGAGAAAAGTGTATGGCTCAGCTATGATTGAAGGATCCATAGCAACACTCAAAAACTGCTGTTGCTAGTGCGTGGGAAGGCTGGTTGAGGTGTTACGTTGTTAACGACACCAGTGTGTGTTGGCGTGTGGGGGTGGCACAAGGGGCAAAGAGAGACGAGGAGAAGGAGTGGAGGGGAGAGGGAGAGAGCAGAGTTTAAACCCTCTCTAAAGCACTTCATGTTCTCTTCATTTTTGCTCCGGGTTTTCAGAAGCACAGACCCAGTTTGAAGCCCCACAGATTGGGCTACAGCAGAATCTATCCAAAGCAGTACAGTAACACAATATGCTCTGCTATTATGTAAATACCTACCTTGCTCATATGAAACTCCAACCGCCTCATATACCTCTCGATGGTTTTGATTTGCTGCAGACAGAAATAGAACAAGCTAGAGTTACATTGTGCTGTTGACAAGAGAAGATAGTGTCAGTAAAATGGTGCATCCACGCCTTTAAGCTGTGACAGCAGTTAAAACAGAGGCTAACATGTTAGATGATCAAACATGTCACACTTTCAGCCGAGAGCAGACTCATTTATGGTAATCTAATCCCCCTCTCTCTTTTCCTGGCAGAAACATGATTCACACACACAGACACACATCAAAGATCCATCCTCACTTAGGCAGACTGGTTAGGCCTGGTGCCTTCCACACAACTCACTCACCTTGTCAAGATCGTACAGAACTCCCTGGGGGAAAACATACACAGTAGATAGTGTTACTGCTGCACAGCATATGGAGGAGCAGCTCACAACTATGCCATTAATGCAAAGCAGACTGCAGTTGTCTGACAACAAAAGGAATGAATAATTTGAAAAACACTTCCTCCCATTGAGAGAAGCTGTCTTTGGTTAGAGGAGCAGCAATGTGTTTGCTGTCTGACTAGCGTCGTAGCTACTAGCTACAGAACTAGATGTGTTTGCTGTCTGACTAGCGTCGTAGCTACTAGCTACAGAACTAGATGTGTTTGCTGTCTGACTAGCGTCGTAGCTACTAGCTACAGAACTAGATGTGGTTGCTGTCTGACTAGCGTTGTAGCTACTAGCTACAGAACTAGATGTGTTTGCTGTCTGACTAGCGTCGTAGCTACTAGCTACAGAACTAGATGTGGTTGCTGTCTGACTAGCGTCGTAGCTACTAGCTACAGAACTAGATGTGGTTGCTGTCTGACTAGCGTCGTAGCTACTAGCTACAGAACTAGATGTGTTTGCTGTCTGACTAGCGTCGTAGCTACTAGCTACAGAACTATATGTGTTTGCTGTCTGACTAGCGTCGTAGCTACTAGCTACAGAACTATATGTGTTTGCTGTCTGACTAGCGTTGTAGCTACTAGCTACAGAACTAGATGTGTTTGCTGTCTGACTAGCGTCGTAGCTACTAGCTACAGAACTAGATGTGGTTGCTGTCTGACTAGCGTCGTAGCTACTAGCTACAGAACTATATGTGTTTGCTGTCTGACTAGCGTCGTAGCTACTAGCTACAGAACTAGATGTGTTTGCTGTCTGACTAGCGTCGTAGCTACTAGCTACAGAACTAGATGTGTTTGCTGTCTGACTAGCGTCGTAGCTACTAGCTGCAGAACTAGATGTGGTTGCTGTCTGACTAGCGTCGTAGCTACTAGCTACAGAACTAGATGTGGTTGCTGTCTGACTAGCGTCGTAGCTACTAGCTGCAGAACTAGATGTGTTTGCTGTCTGACTAGCGTCGTAGCTACTAGCTACAGAACTAGATGAAAGGGAGCTTAAGCGCTCATTAGCACATGTGAGATGTCATGGGGAAGAAATAACATCATTAACAAATTGATTATCAGGCCAATTAGAATGAGGAGCCGTGTAGCTAGCTGCATTAGCAGTGTTACTCAACCCAGTCCACTGGGACCATCAGCCGTTTCACATATTTGATCTAACCCCAACACTTTAACACACTTGATTCAAATAGTCAAGGGCTTGATGATTAGTAGACTAGTTCAATCAGGTGTGCTAGTGTTGGGATAGAGCCAATAAGTGAAATGACAGGTTGGTCCCTGAGAACTGGGTTGAGAAGCACTACACTACAACAAGGGTATAGGGTGTAGGGTCTTGGTGTTGATTTAGGACTGAGCCTACACTACAGTCAGTGGTAGTGGTGATGATGATGAGCTCACATCCTGTCTCACCAGTCTGGAGTTCCTCTTCATGTCCTTCATCAGAGAGGTGAGTTTATCAAGCTCAGTCTGGTATACCTCCAGATACTCACTGAGGGAGAGAGAGGACGGGAGAGAGAGGGAAGAGGAGAGGGAAGGTGGGATGGAGAAAGAGGGGGAAAGGGAGAAGAGGGAAGGAGAGGGGTGGAAGGAGGGGGAGAGGTAGGAAGAAGAGAGGAGTGGAGAGAGGGGAAGAAGAAAGTTGTAGGGAGGGATAGAGGGGGGAGAAAAAGGTCACAGCTTACAATAAAGCTCTCACATATCACCAGGTTATCATATGTCTGTGTGTGTGCATGTCTGTACTCACTCCAGGCCTTGTTTGAGGGCCCCGTACACCTCCTCCACCCTCTTGGGCTGGGGCTCTCTGGAGCCACTGCTGGCCTTGTGCCCTGACAGGTGGGGCTTCTTGGGCTTGGATGTGGGCTTCTTCTGCACCGCAGAGTTCCCCATGAAGGAGTTACACCTGGACACACACAGAATTTCAAGGTTTTCTTTGGGTCCTCAACAGAAATGGTCACAAAGGTGGTCTTTCTGAGGTCAAGACAGCAATTGTGACTCCTCAGTCCACAATACATAAGAGTTATGTACTGTAGTTTCTTCTTCATTAAACAGCTCAGAACACACACACCTCACACACCAGAGACAATTTCATCACCTAGTGACAGTCCCCAAGGTAACCCTGCCCCAGTATAGTAGGCGGAGGGATATAAACTGTACTGGGGTCAGGGGCTAGTTCAAGGCAACCCACCCTAGTATAGTAGGCAGAGGGATATGAACTGTACTGGGGTCAGGGGCTAGTTCAAGGCAACCCCGGCCCAGTATAATAGGCGGAGGGATATGAACTGTACTGGGGTCAGGGGCTAGTTCAAGGCAACCCCAACCCAGTATAATAGGCGGAGGGATATGAACTGTACTGGGGTCAGGGGCTAGTTCAAGGCAACCCCCGGCCCAGTATAATAGGCGGAGGGATATGAACTGTACTGGGGTCAGGGGCTAGCCGAAGCAGTCCCAGTGCTGGAGTGCACTAACTGCTCTGGTGGCGATGTGTGACATGCACATTAGAAATGCTCTTTACAATATTTCCAACCCTAGAGTGATGGAAAGTGGTCTTCTGGTTTTAATTAACTAGTGTATATAGTGTAGATATTATAGACTCGCATCACTACACTGACAAATATC
This sequence comes from Oncorhynchus mykiss, assembly GCF_013265735.2. Lineage (NCBI taxonomy): Eukaryota > Metazoa > Chordata > Actinopteri > Salmoniformes > Salmonidae > Oncorhynchus > Oncorhynchus mykiss. Next base: position 54,777,506 of record NC_048582.1, on the reverse strand, counting down.
CACTTCCTTGTATAGAGCAGAATTATGGGGACACAGTGACAGCAGATTTCACTTCTTGCTCGACAAGTCAGAACATGCCACGTACTGCTACCTGCCTGGAACTCAGAGCTGCCACAAATCTAGGCCAGCGTGCAGAATGAGTTGCCATGGTGTCACGCTAGCTAGCTTTATGCTACGTTCAGCCTAGCAGCAGTGCTTTAATAGGCAGACATTATCAGAAGGAGATAACCACACGTGACAGTCGTCTGTCAGTCGCTTAACGCTCATTCAACTGATTAATGTATAGCAATTACTACATTCCCAGTCAGAGGAGGGTAAGTCCGTTAAGAACAAATTGTCAGTCGCTTAACGCTCATTCAACTACATCTTTACTACATTCCCAGTCAGAGGAGGGTAAGTCAGTTAAGAACAAATTCTTATTTTTAATGACGACCTAGGAACAGTAGGTTAACTGCCTTTTTCAGGGGCAGAACAACAGATTTGTACCTTGTCAGCTCGGGGGTTTGAACTTGCAACCTTTCGGTTACTAGTCCAACGATCTAACCACTAGGCTACGCTACTTCACTGCTTCACTGAAGAACACTGAGGTCTCAGAGTTAAAGTCTATCCACAGGGGGTACTTGAGAAGACTCTTGAGACCATAGGCTTACTGGTAAAATGCACATGAGAGGGTACTTCAGGGGTACTCCGGGCAGAGCAAAATTCTGTTGGTGGTACAGTAAGCAAAAAAGTAGGAAACACTGCTTTAGAGTAGGATGAAGTTGTGCTTAGGCAATGATCTACGGTCAGTCTTGCATTTATCCCACTAACAGCTAGGGCTGGAATATTAATATTAATTCATTAATATTAATATGAATTAATTAATATTAATCCTAGATCTGTGCCTAGAAAGCCTTCAGGCTAACTTCCACCTCTCTATTCCCTTACCGCGAGCGTCTTTCCTGTAGCGTGCTGAAGCCGGCGAAGGACTGGCTCCGGATGATCCCATTGGGTCCCCCGGGGGAGTGGGTTCCAGCCGCCATGATCTCTGGGACGCGGGACGACACTCCTGGAGACAGGCAGGGAGGAAAAGAGAGCGAGATTGAGTTATATGAGCTACAGTAGTGAGCTACAGGAAACTATAGCAGATAGATATACATGAGCAACACGGGTAAACTGGGATGACAGAGAGAGAGAGCTATTAGGAAATAGTATGATATTAAACTCTACAGTGACAGGATAAGAGAGGGAGACCTGTATGGGCTACACAGTATGCAGGAAACTGTAATAAGCTTAGTATGTTGCAACTCTACAGTGACGGGATGAGAGACAGAAGACTTGTCGATACCGGCTCTGAATGTTGTTAGTCTGCATCTAAGCTTGAAGTCATCATCTATTTACTACACTGCAGATGGTAAATCACTCAACCCTGTGTAGTGTGTTGAGAAAATTGGAAAGGGAAAGGTGGATACCTAGTCAGTTGTGCAACTGAATGCATTCAACTGAAATGTGTCTTCCGCATTTAACACAGCCCCTCTGAATCAGAAAGGTGCGGGGGGGCTGCCTTAATCGACATCAGTATTGTACTATATAATATGTCCTTGATCGGTAAGAAGTATATTTTCATTGTGCTCCCGACTCCTCCAAGAGTGGCTACTTACACCGAGTATACCAAACATTAAGAACAGCTTCCTAATATTGAGTAGCTTTCACCTGGATTCACCTGGTCAGTCTGTCATGGAAAGAGCAGGTGTTCTTAATGTTTTGTACACTCAGTGTATTTTCAGTGTCGTTCTTCCTTGCTCGCACATTGTAGGAACCAGGGATAGGCTGGGATTCTACTAGACAATACTGCTGATGTACTCTTGATTCCTTAAAAAAATATCTAGGCTATTTCTATATTTAGCTAACCTGAGCTGTCAGAGACTTGTAACAGTCGAGAAGACCATTTGATAGAGACATTAAAATGAGCTTCCTAGAAACAGAAACACAGGAGAGAAGAGTGGACACACATAGCACACAGACAATTAGTGATGGGGAGAAAAATAGATACTTTACATATCATGATATTATTGTCCTACATAGTATAGGCTACCAGCTAAACTCATATTATGAGATATGAGAATAATGTCAAGTGATTTTTACAGTAAAAGGTTGTAAACCTAACCGTCACTAGGGTAGGCTTTCCCTGGGTGAGTTGCGGCACCTTGCCACTCGTGACTCCCTCCAGTCAATGGAAGCGTATAGGGGAGCCTTCAACCTGCAGGCCCCAGCAACATGACACCGTGCCTGGTTCTCAGCACAGAGAGACGTGACAGTGACAAAGCCCAGGGCCGAGGGATAGGGCCACACAAAGGCCCTGCACCATGCCGTGCACGGGCCCGGGGAAAGACTAGATGTTGTTTTGCTGTGGAGGGACAATAGGACAGGTCTGATATGGCCTCAGCTATTTATAGAGCCCACTTCAACACCACTCACTCACTGTGAAGCTGGGTCCTATTAAAAAAGAATGCTGATCTAGGATCAGGTCCCCCTTGTCTATATAATCATATTCATTATGATCAAAAAGGAAAAACGTATCCTAGATCAGCATTCCTACACTGAGACGCTTTGTGAACACAGGCACTGATGTGCATCAGACTAGAACACTGGTACACAGGTCAATTAGGTCTATCTGCAAAAGAGGCTGGGTATGACCACTCAAATATTCAAAGAAACTATTGTGATCTTATAATTCTATCTGGTTGGTATCGATGGCACTTTTTTTTTTAGATAATTTGATGTCTTACAAGAACACAAACTGTTTGACCAGAGACTAACCCACTGTAGACAACCCAAGGAGAAGATGTTGAAACAAGGAAAAACACAGTTTATCTATTTGAAGGTACAAATGAGGGTCTAAAGTGAGAATCGATAGGAGCTGGAGCTAGAGATTATGGAGTGAATCTTTACATTTCCCTTTAGTCCTCCATTTCCACAAAACAGTGGAAAATGGCAAAAAACGCATCATCACATAATTTGCTGGCTTGATGGTAAATAGCGTGCCCTTCACTGTGGCTCACTCTGCTTTCTGAAAGCCTTGCTCTTAGAGAGACAACAGCTCAGAGGAGGCTGGGAGAATTGACAAAACCTTCATCATGTTTAGAGTTCTGACTGAGCTTTTCAAAAGCCTTGTAGAAGTCATGCTTTTGAACACACTTGAAAAGTCTAGAAATTCCTGCTGAGATTGGCGGAGACTCAGGCCGGAACAAAAATGAAAAGATTGGTTTCAGCTTCAATTTGTTGGATCTTCTCGACATTGGAATCACTTCCTTTGATACCACTTCCATCCAACTCCACATCTTGCCAAATGGCAAAGTCAAGAATGAGACAACAGAGCCTCCGGCCAACTCAAGAGGCGGGAATATACAGCGTGGTAAGCATGTTAGGGTACTCTAGGGACTGCCAACATTGAGAACTGGAGGGCAGAACTGTCAGAAGTATCTTATCAAGCCAAACACTTCTATAACTCGGTCATAACATCCTGAATACATTAACTAATCTATTCTACAGAGGCTCTATTCTCTATTTTCCATCTACAGGTTTAAAACTAATGTGGAGAGAGAAACTAGAGAGAAATACACCACCACCCACTGACTAAATCAACTAGCATGTTTTCAGTTCAGTTTTAACATCAACCTGGGAGAGAGAATCTGGAATGAACGGTATGCCAGTCATCCATCCACATTCATGTCAAGGCACGTCTTTCACATCCAGTAAACATCACTACTTGCCTCAAAAACAAACTACAGTCGTGGCCAAAAGTTTTGAGAATGACACAAATATTAATTTTCGCAGTCTGCTGCCTCAGTGTCTTTAGATATTTTTTGTCAGATGTTACGATAGAATACTGAAATATAATTACAAGCATTTCATAAGTGTCAAAGGCTTTTATTGATAATTACATGAAGTTGATGCAGAGTCAATATTTGCAGTGTTGACCCTTCTTTTTCAAGACCTCTGCAATCCGCCCTGGCATGCTGTCAATTAACTTCTGGGCCACATCCTGACTGATGGCAGCCCATTTTTGCATAATCAATGCTTGGAGTTTGTCAGAATTTGTGGGGTTTTGTTTGTCCACCCGCCTCTTGAGGATTGACCACACGTTCTCAATGGGATTAAGGTCTGGGGAGTTTCCTGGCCATGGACCCAAAATATTGATGTTTTGTTCCCTTGGGCCACTTAGTTATCACTTTTGCCTTATGGCAAGGTGCTCCATCATGCTGGAAAAGGCATTGTTCATCACCAAACTGTTCCTGGATGGTTGGGAGAAGTTGCTCTCAGAGGAGGTGTTGGTACCATTCTTTATTCATGGCTGTGTTCTTAGGCAAAATTCTGAGTGAGCCCACTCCCTTGGCTGAGAAGCAACCCCACACACTAAGGGTCTCAGGATGCTTTACTGTTGACATGACACAGGACTGATGGTAGCGCTCACCTTGTCCTCTCCGGACAAGCTTTTTTCCGGATGCCCCAAACAATCCGAAAGGGAATCATCAGAGAAAACGACTTTAACCCCAGTCCTCAGCAGTCCAATCCCTGTACCTTTTGCAGAATATCAGTCTGTCCCTGATGTTTTTCCTGGAGAGAAGTGGCTTCTTTGCTGCCCTTCCTGACACCAGGCCATCCTCCAAAAGTCTTTGCCTCACTGTGCGTGCAGATGCACTCACACCTGCCTGCTGCCATTCCTGAGCAAGCGCTGTACTGGTGGTGCCCCGCAGCTCAATCAACTTTAGGAGACGGTCCTGGCGCTTGCTGGACTTTCTTGGGTGCCCTGAAGACTTCTTCGCAACAATTGAACCGCTCTCTTTGAAGTTCTTGATGATCCGATAAATGGTTGATTTAGGTGCAACCTTACTGGCAGCAATATCCTTGCTTGTGAAGCCCTTTCATCACACATCCATGTGTGGGGTTGCTTCTCAGCCAAGGGAGTGGGCTGACAAACTCCAAGCATCGATTATGCAAGAATGGGCTGCCATCAGTCAGAATGTGGCGCAGAAGTTAATTGACAGCATGCCAGGGCTGATTGCAGAGGTCTTGAAAAAGGAGGGTCAACACTGCAAATATTGACTCTTTGCATCAACTTCATGCAATTGTCAATAAAAGCCTTTGACACTTATGAAATGCTTGTAATTATACTTCAGTATTCCATAGTAACATCTGACAAAAATATTTAAGACACTGAAGAAGCAAACTTCGTGGGAATTAATATTTGTGTCATTCTCAAAACTTTTGGCCACGGCTATACACAACAAACTATGAGTTTCAGGTCAGTCGAAATGTAGACTAATCAAAAAACATCCCCTCACAGCAGGAAGATAAAAATCCATTAGCTCAACCAGTGAGTCAACCCCCTCTCTCTCTCACAGCCCAATGTCACCCCTCTGTCCGATCTTCCCTCCAATAGAGAGCCTTTCATACAACACAACACCGCGCTTCCTGAATCCTGATGCATTCTGGGACAGAGGCAGGGTGTCCCGGTTCAATGAGGCTGCCAGTCAGTCAGTCAGGCTATTGAAGGCTTCGCAGTCACGCAACCCTGCATTCTCCATGAGGAGGGGGACGTCAATGGGGTACAGGGGGGACGTCAAGGGGGGACAGGGGCCTCTCAGGCGGCACAAGCCTGATCAGTATGCTAACCAACAGCCTGGCATAAATCCCAAGAGGACCATGCAACGGGAGGAGGTGCAGCAATAGGCTGATGCAATGAGTCAAGGAGGGCAACACTGAGGGGCGTGAGCGAGGAGAGGGAAGAGGGAACGGAGGTTGCTGGGAAAATTGGTAATTATCTTCCAGCAAGGTCTGTGTTTGATTAATCAACCCTCCAGATCGAGGTGGATGGGTTATGGAGGTGTGTGTGTGTGTGTGTGTGTGTTAGGAGACCTGAGCATAGAGGGTTAGGGGTGAGGGTGCTGGAACAGGGTGGGAGATCCTCCAGCAGGACCAGGTGGGCCCAGGGCTGAGAAACACAGGCCAGGGTAATCGTCCAACAGCACCCGTGGGCCCAGGGCTGAGAACCACAGGTCAGGGTAACCGTCCAAAAGCACCCGTGGGCCCAGGGCTGAGAACCACAGGCCAGGGTAATCGTCCAACAGCACCCGTGGGCCCAGGGCTGAGAACCACAGGCCAGGGTAATCGTCCAACAGCACCCGTGGGCCCAGGGCTGAGAACCACAGGCCAGGGTAATCGTCCAACAGCACCCGTGGGCCCAGGCCTGAGAACCACAGGTTCTAACAGACAAAAACAGACTCACTCGTTCACACAGTCCTCTTTCGTTTGAAGTCTAAACACAGCTCTCTCCTGAACAAATGAGTCCTCTTCACTCGGCCTCGCACAAAACGCACACACACAGTCATTAAAGCAGCCCCTCTTCCTCCCTTTGTCTCCCTTCCACAACCCATTAGGTAGGACTACAATCCTCCTGACTGCCAACGAGGCCAATCAGGGACACTGAAGCTCTGTTTTGACCCTAAGTAATGTCCATTACCAGGCTCACCCCAGCCAGTAAGCAAGCCACTATGACCTCAGCCATCTTCCATGGTCACCCAGCCAACCAGGGTGCATTAGCTCACAGTGGATATGAACCACATACAGACGGGTGGTGACCAAAGTCTCTCCCATGGAACAGCCCTGTAGGAAATGGCTAGTCAGGACGTTTCAGGGATTATTATATGGACGGGAAAAAGTGTTTTAATTCGCTGGCTTCCTGTGTCCTATTGACAGGTTGACCAATAAATGGGGCCCAAACTCCCATCCTATCCAATGTCCTAAAAAAGTATTTATTTGCCGGTAGTATGCAAATATTTGGAAGGACACAAACATGCACACAAACACCTCTTCAGCATACACCACTTGGCAGTCTCTAAATAAAACCTTTGAGAAATGGAACCATGTACATCCAGTACCTGAACGTTTCAGAAGTGTTCTATTAATAGCTGGCTGCTATTTTTATCACCACAACATCAGAAAGTATCCGACACAGGGACAGACAGAGGATGGGAGAGCATGTAAATCCAAGGCTCTCACAGTGAAAAGGCACAATGGCGGTTTACTTTACAGCAGCTCAGCGAGGTAAAGCATTTTAAGTGCATTTTAGGTTTAGAGTAACAATTAGGGTTAGGGTAAGGGGTTGGTGGTTATGTTTAGGGTTACAGATCAAGGCTATGGTAAGGGTAAGGTTTAGGGAAATAGGATTTTAAATGGAAATTAGTTTTAGGTCCCCATGAGGATAGAAAAACAGAATGTGTGTGTGTGTGTACTGCTAGGTGCTGAAGAGACAATTATTTACTTCCTTTAGAACGCATTAGAGTGCCTAATACAGTTTCTAAGTGGTGGAGGAAGGGAGGGAGGGAAGAAAGCCCTGTGAAATTTCAATAACATGCTGAGCTGTTACAAATGAAACACTGCTTTTAAATGGGTCCATAAAAAAGGTTAGTGTCATTACTTTCAGCTTACTTCCCATTTTAGTGTATTGACCGTCTGAAACCCTCTAGCTAAAATTATGAGCATGAAAGAAAGTTTACGGTCTGTATTTGTGTTCAGATAATGATGACTGCTTTCAGACTAACATTTTATTAGCCTTTACTTTTTCCCCAGAGGGCCAACACAGTACCAGTGTTTAAAAGCATAACGCCCAAATAAGTTCATGTTATTCCACCAAAAGTACATTTCCTCCAGCATATGTAGGTTCAAAGACCTTTATGGCAGGGCATACAGCATATGTAGGTTCAAAGACCTTTATGACAGGGCATACAGCATATGTAGGCTCAAAGACCTTTATGGCAGGGCATACAGCATATGTGGTTCAAAGACCTTTATGGCAGGGCATACAGCATATGTAGGTTCAAAGACCTTTATGGCAGGGCATACAGCATATGAGGCTCAAAGACCTTTATGGCAGGGCATACAGCATATGTAGGTGTAAAGAACTTTATGGCAGGGCATACAGCATATGTAGGTTCAAAGACCTTTATGGCAGGGCATACAGCATATGTAGGTTCAAAGACCTTTATGGCAGGGCATACAGCATATGAGGCTCAAAGACCTTTATGGCAGGGCATACAGCATATGTAGGTGTAAAGACCTTTATGGCAGGGCATACAGCATATGTAGGCTCAAAGACCTTTATGGCAGGGCATACAGCATATGTGGTTCAAAGACCTTTATGGCAGGGCATACAGCATATGTAGGTGTAAAGACCTTTATGGCAGGGCATACAGGCTGAAGTAGTAAATAAAGTGACAGACCTACTATAACACAACTGACTGGTATCTACCAGAGACAATAAAAACAGAGACAATATGGGTCAGCTGTCATAGTTCAATCCCTAAACTGCCCCAGCGAAACAACAAACTGTCATTTTCAACATGAGTAATTAGGAAAAAGCCAACCCCCTACCCCAATACTTACGATCACACACAAACACATACAAAACAAGGAAACAGAGAGTGACTGTGGTGATTCAGCACACACCATGTAATGTGGCATACACACCATGTTATGTGAATAGTAGTGATTCACAATTAGACCCAAGCAAATCACGAGAAAACAAAAATGAATAATTGACCAAAAAACAGAGCAAACGGAAATGTTATTTATCCCTAAACAGAGAGTACACAGTGGCAGAAAACCTGCCCACTGTGACTGACCAAAGTCTCTGACTCTGACCCAAAACCCAAAATTAAGGAAAGCTCTTGACTATGTACAGACTGTGAATATAGCCTTGCTATTGAGAGAGGTCACCGTAGGCAGACCTGGCTCTCAAGTGAAGACAGGCTATGTGCACAAAATTAGGTGGAAACTAATGAAACTGAGCTGCACTTCCTAACCTCCTGCCAAATGTTTGACCTTATTAGAGACATATTTTCCTCAGATTACACAGACCCACAAAGAATTTGAAAACTAATCCAATTTTGATCAACTTCCACATGTATTAGGTGAAATACCACAGTGTGCCATTACAGCAGCAATGTTTGTGACCTGTTGCCACATAAAAAGGGCAACCATTGAAGAACAAACATTTTAAATAAACCCATATTTATGTTTATTTATTTTCCCTTTTGTACTTTAACTTCGCACGTCGTTAAAACACTGTAGATAGCCATAATGACATTTGAAATGTCTCTGTTCCTTTGAAACTTTTGTGATTGTAATGTTTACTGTTCCTTTTGTATTTCACTTTGTTTATTACCAATTTCACTTGCTTTGGCGATGTAAACATATGTTTCCCATGTCAATAAAGCCCTTTGAATTGATTCAGCACACACACCATGTCATGTGACAGTGGTAATTCAGCACACACATCATGTCATGTGACAGTGGTAATTCAGCACACACACCATGTCATGTGACAGTGGTATTCAGCACATGCATCATGTCATGTGGCAGTGGTAATTCAGCACACACACCATGTCATGTGACAGTGGTAATTCAGCACACACACCATGTCATGTGACAGTGGTAATTCAGCACACGCACCATGTCATGTGACAGTGGTAATTCAGCACACGCATCATGTCATGTGACAGTGGTAATTCAGCACACACACCATGTCATGTGACGGTGGTAATTCAGCACACACACCATGTCATGTGACGGTGGTAATTCAGCACACACACCATGTCATGTGACAGTGGTAATTCAGCACACACATCATGTCATATCAATAGCGCACCAACAGAAGGTCAAAACAATCAGTGTTAGGGGGTATGTGTAATAATTGCGTGCTGCTTATGTATGTGGTATGTATGGGATATGAATGTATTGAGAAGTCCTTATATAGGTAACCTTCATGTATAGTATTGCTGCAGAGAGTTCACCCATGCACAGCTTCAAATGACACAGCATACTGATTTCTCTTCGAAGTGGTTAGTTACATCATGTCATGTGGATATTCTGATCTAACGCAGAGACCACTATGTCATTTGGTATGACAAGCCAAACTTTTACCAATATTGAGTGAATGCCTGTGGCCTAGACTGTGAGTGAAGAGTTATACAATAGGGCAGGATGGATGGTAACTAACAGGAGTCAGCTGAGAATCAATTTAATAACATTATTCAATTGATTCATTTCAGATGCCTGTCCAAGGCCCTTCTACCCTGATTGCTCAGTTTGGCCGGGCGGCCAGCTCTGAATTTTTTTTTGTGGAATTTCACATCTAAGGGAAGAGTAAACGGAATGTAGTTATTTAGGTGTGGGAATGCCACAGGGTGTGTGTTAGGCCATCAGCAACCAAAATCTGTGCAGTTGAACATGGATCACAAGCAAACATCACATGTGAGAGAGAGAGAGAAAGCGAAAACAGAACCAGGTTAAGGAGGTCAGAGGTCAAACTAACTAAACAACACAACCAACCTAGAGGATTACAGGATCCAGGCTGCATCCTAACTGGCCATGATCGGGAGTCCCATAGGGCGGAGCACAATTGGCCCAGCGTCATCCGAGTTTGGCCAGGGTAGGCCGTCATTGTAAATAAGAATTTGTTCTTAACTGACTTGCCTAGTTAAAAAAAAAGGTTAAATAAAAAATGTAAAAATACTGTTTATAGAGACACACACACAGATTTGGATAACCCTGGCCGTGTCTTAATACCCATACTAGCATCCTAAATAGAAGGCCGTTTGTGTATGTCAAAAACGTACGTTTTACAGTATGTAACATTTTGAAAATTCTGTATGATTTAAATGCCCAGATGTCATACTACTTATGTCGGGCTTCTCATGCAGTATGGATGAATTGTAAACTTTCGGGAATTTCACACCCACAATACATACAAACAGAATAAAAGGAGGGCTTTGAGATTTGAATGTTCTCTGAAACAAACATAACATTTATTGAAGATGGCACAGAAGACGAGCAAAGAGTCTCCTGCAATGTTCAAATGTTAGTCGTTTTTTGTTGTCCTTAAAATGATCATGACTATTTAATCCTTAATCTTTGAAAATAGATTGATATTTGCAGCCTGCCATGCTTTTACTTTAGCTAAATAGCTAATGTTAGCTACATGCTTAAGTAGGAATTGAAGTTAGCTGGATAAGAGGATGGATGGAGCCCGATAAGCACACAGTTGTCGAGCAACCTTTCCGGTTTATATACAGTTGAAGTCGGAAGTTTACATACACTTAAGTTTGGAGTCATTAAAACTCATTTTTCAACCACTCCACAAATGTCCATGTCCATTCTGCGGCGATACGACATCCCATCTGGTTTGCGCTTAGTGGAACTATCATTTGTTTTTCAACAGGACAATGACCCAATACTCCTCCAGGCTGTGTAAGGGCTATTTGACCAAGGAGAGTGATGGAGTGTTGCATCAGATGACCTGACCACCACAATCACCCAACCTCAACCCAGTTGAGATGGTTTGGGATGAGTTGGACCGCAGAGTGAAGGAAAAGCGGCCAACAAGTGCTCAGCATATGTGGGAACTCCTTCAAGACTGTTTCAAAAGCATTCCAGGTGAAGCTGATTGAGAGAATGCCAAGAGTATGCAAAGCTGTCATCAAGGCAAAGGGTGGCTGATTAGAAGAATATAAAATATGCAAAATATTTTTGTTTAACTCATTTTTGGTTACTACATGATTCCATATGTGTTATTTCATAATGTAGAAAATAGTACAAATAAAGAAAAACCCTTGAATGAGTAGGTTTGTCCAAACTTTTGACTGGTACTGTATCTACAGAAATAAGACAGGTTCTGCTTCTGTTGCCTGTTTGAGTGTTTGTATAAAAGCTACTGATTCCATGAGCTTCAAGCCTCATGCAACCACAACATGTCGGATAAAGCAGTTTCACCAATATTTTTAATCTTTGCTATGCTGTAATAAAGGCTTTACACTTTTTTTTTTTGTTTATTTTTTTTTTTTGAATTTTACCCCTTTTTCTCCCCAATTTCGTAGTATCCAATTGTGTAGTAGCTACTATCTTGTCTCATCGCTACAACTCCCGTACGGGCTCAGGAGAGACGAAGGTTGAAAGTCATGCATCCTCCGATACACAACGAACCAAGCCGCTGCTTCTTTAACACAGCGCACATCCAACCCGGAAGCCAGCCGCACCAATGCGCCGGAGGAAACACCGTGCACCTGGCCACCTTGGCTAGCGTACACTGCGCCCAGCCCGCCACAGGAGTCGCTGGTGCGCGATGAGACAAGGACACCCCTACCGACCAAGCCCTCCCTAACCCGGGCGACGCTAGGCCAATTGTGCGTCACCCCACGGACCTCCCGGTCGCGGCCGGTTACGAGAGAGCCTGGGCGCGAACCCAGGACTCTGATGGCACAGCTGGCGCTGCAGTACAGCGCCCTTAACCACTGCGCCACCTGGGAGGCCCGGCTTTACACTTTTTTTGTTCGAACAGTCTCTCTGGTATTACTGATTGTAACATCTGCTTCGAACTCACACCCTCAAACACCTAGATCCCCTGAACACAGTTCACTCTCCAGATCCCAATCACCTGAATTCTAATCACCTGTTCACAAACATGTATGTCATTACCACACACTATTTAGTTCAGTTCTTTGCACCCCATCACTGTGAGGTATTGTTTGTTTTGTGACACACGTCTTTCAGAGGTCTGTTTTTCCCGTGATTTACTCCTCCCGCGTATGAGATTGTTTTTGCCTGCCTCAATAACGACGCCTTTTGCCTATTCCTTGCTTGTACTTTAGCCTATCGGATTTCCTGTTATCTACCTATTGCTTCATCTTCCGGAACTACGTTACTAGCCTTTTCCCTGCCTGTACTGTTGCCCTTTTGGACCCCCTGTGTATGACCTTCTGCCTGCCGCTGGACCCAACTACATGCCTCCTCCTGTGTATGACCTTATGCCTGCCCCTGGACCCAGCTACATGCCTCCTCCTGTGTATGACCTTCTGCCTGTCCCTGGACCCAGCTACATGCCTCTTCCTGTGTATGACCTTCTGCCTGTCACTGGACCCAGCTACATGCCTTCTCCTGTGTATGACCTCCTGCCTGTCCCTGGACCCAGCTACCTGCCTCCTCCTGTGTATGACCTTCTGACTGTCCCTGGACCCAGCTACATGCCTCCTCCTGTGTATGACCTTCTGCCTGTCCCTGGACTCAGCTACATGCCTCTTCCTGTGGTCCTTTGCAATAAACACCTGCTGCACCCTGCGCTTGAAACCAGCTCTCTGTCTTCCCTTGTGTTCATTACACTGAAAATGTATTTAGTGTTGTTTTCACTATCCCAAATTATCAGAAACATCACACTGTAATCTAACAGCACCTGTTTGTCAAACATAATATGCACGCAGCGCTTGCACCTTACTGTCCTTCTTTTTCTTGGTATCTAGTAGTTTCCACAACTAAGTCAAAATTTTCCGCACATCTGCCTTCCCCTTTCCCGCCTGAGCAACCAGGAAACATTTGTCCATTTCGAGTTTCTTTTTCATGTTCTCATCCATTTTGCTGTCACATGTTATGGTATTCAGAGTTTGTTATAATCAATTTATTGATGTGAATGTGATAGGCTATAGGTCAGGCCCCATTGGTCACTTGCATTCGATGCATACATGTGTCACATAAAGAGAGCAAGAGTTGAGGGAATAGGTCATGTTTTTCCTAAACAAATGAAGGATTTCGGTAACCAAACTTTCCAGTCAGAAATGGCTGTAATTATGTCACAGCTTCAGCAACACAGACAGCACGATAAACACTGTTGATGTTCTTTGGTGGTCGCGGCAGCAGTGAGGAGTGCGAGACAATGGGTGCTAGTCACACAGGCACTTGCTGTCATTTATTTGTACACAGGGCAGCAAGTCTGAGCCCGGCCTGGCACAATCAAATACATTTCGGTCAGACTCCCTCTAGATTAATGTGTGTATCTTAATTATTTCATCAAACAGTGCGCTTAAAGCATCAGACAAGTTCAGTGCATATAGTTGATTTTATTAAAACAGATAGGGTTTGTTTTATATATGGAAAACTACAACTTTTAAAATCAATTGTTCGAAAGAACAGACGGGATCTCTGTAGACAAAGATTTTGTTTTGGGTCGGGGACAGCCTTACCACATGTTTATTAGGTTACTCATTGCCTTCTTTGTGTTGTTTCACTCTTCACACTGGTCCCTCTCACATACTAAACTCACCCAATGTGCTAATGTTGACTTTTAAGCTTCTGGAACCCTTCACTCACTGCCTTCTCAAAAACACCTCACTCATAAGTCTTCTTCATGCAGGGAAGTACTCTTTCTCTGTCATTTTAAATACATTATCTCCCCACAGTAAGTCACATGCAAGGTGATTATCATAGCTGTTTCGTATGTGTGGCATTGGCACATTAATAATTTAATGCCAGCAGCAAGTCATTTCTCCTGACTGGAGCCAGATGTGCTGCTGCTCTTCCTGTACAGCTGACTGGGTAGAAGCCTGAGGCGCGGTAACAGCAGGTGATTGGGTTCACATGGATGATCCCTAATCTGAGCAGCAGGAAGCTGAACAGCCAGCTCACTGAGACCAGAGCCTCCTCAAATTGATCATATCCCCTAGTCTCATCACCTACTGTACCTACCTGTTCTCTTGTTTACTTGCTCTCCCTTTTATTTCTCTCCTTTCTCTCTATCATTCTCTTTTCTTTCTTTCATTCTCTTTCTTTTCTTTCTTTCATTCTCTCTTCTCTTTCTTTCATTCTCTCTTCCTTTCTTTCTCCACAGCATGGTTACTAATTTAAATAGTGAACACTGTTAGTTTCCAGCATTTCAGAGCATGGTACATGGTATGTGCGCTCGCATGTGTCTGTGCGTTTGCATGTGAACTTGTGTGTGTGGCCTGGAGTGGAAGTTTAGAGCGGCTGGTATACTGAGCAGTTCACTACAGGGTGGTGATGACTAGTGGTATTAAAGTGAACAGCTGGTGATTCAGTTCAATCCAGGAAAGCTCCATTTACGTCACATAATGGAGCTTGAAGCTTTGGATCGACGAGTCATTTTCATCACCATCTTAGTAGTAGAAATAGGGAAATACGTACTGCATAATAGTATCTCAGGATTCTTTCTTAAAAAACAAACCCTTTATTCTCTTTTTTTGGTCAGAAAGGGCATATTTAGTTGGACTAAGTGTTGATCTTTTTTGCAAGCTCATGTTTTATTTTTGTCTTTCTCTCTCCCACGGTGTCTCTTTCTCTCCCTGCGCAGTGTTACTAAACTGTTGTTCTCTTATTCTGTTCAAACTGTTCTTAAGAAGGGTTCAGCCGTGGATGTGAAAATAGTGGAGGGCAGATTCGCCATGACCTCAGTAGCTGCTGTATCTCCATATCACCTACAGCAATAAGAGAGAACAATTACCAAGATAAATATTCAGTTGAACTGACAGTATGACCAGGCTACTAAGACCACATGTACTGTCAGTGTTTCCCCCTATATCCATTGAGCAGCGGCCAGCTGCTAAATCGTTGCCGCCACAATTTAATATAACAAAAACGTTTTCCGTGTAAACTTAAATGACTGAAACCAGATATAAAGTATGAAGAAAAGATAGAGGTATATATATATATATATATATATATACACACACATACATACATACACACACTGAACAAAAATATCACCGCAACATGTAAAGTAAGTTGGTCCCATGTTTCATCATTTGAAATGAAACATCCCTGGTGGTAGCGGCTACAGTGATCTGAACTAGCTGTTGCGATAGGGGGTTTTGTATGAACTGAAGTCCAGAGGGAGACAGTATGACACAGTTATTGTTTCATCGCAGTTTGATATTAATAATGAATACTCTTGTCACAGTGGCTGTTGTCTCACTGACCCAGGGACATTTTCACAGTGTTTGATTTGATTTCAAACTAAAAAGGCTATGTTTAAAATGGCACCCTTTTCTCAATATAGTGCACTACTTTTGACCAGGGCCCTAGGGAATAGGTCTCTCTTACTTGATGTCCGTGGCTGTGAAAGCACACAAGTCATTGAATAGAGATTAGTCCTGACAATCTGATTATAGGTCATAGGCATCGTCCTTATTGGACAGAGGGAAATTTGGGATTGGGAGTGGTATGACTTTTATACATTCAGATCTGTGGGCATCTGATTTGAATTTTTACATTTGAGCTGTTGGCATTTCACTGAAGTAGGCTGTTAAATTAATTAAATTACATTTATTTTTTAAAGTCTGGTTTCATGTTTAATAATGGTTAGATATCCTAACGCTATGTCAATGGCCGTTTCATAATATCCATACTCGTGTACTACATACTCAGCCTGCATAGTATGTACTCATTGTTGCATAGTATTTATGACGCAATGTGTAGTAAAAAGTATGTAATATTCCACGGCCATAGCGGACATCTTTGCAACAGGTTCACATACAGTTGAAGTCGGAAGTTTACATACACCTTAGCCAAATACATTTAAACTCAGTTTTTCACAATTCCTGACATTTAATCCTAGTAAAAATTCCCTGTCTTAGGTCAGTTAGGAATAAACGTAGAGAGAATGATTTATTTCAGCTTTTATTTCTTTCATCACATACCAAGTGGGTCAGAAGTTTACATACACTCAATTAGTGTTTGGTAGCATTGCCTTTTAAATTGTTTAACTTGGGTCAAACATTTCAGGTAGCCTTCCACAAGCTTCCCACAATAAGTTGGGTGAATTTTGGCCCATTCCTCCTGACAGAGCTGGTGTAACTGAGTCAGGTTTGTAGGCATCCTTGCTCGCACACGCTTTTTCAGTTTTGCCCACAAATGTTCTATAGGATTGAGGTCAGGGCTTTGTGATGGCCACTCCAATACGTTGACTTTGTTGTCCTTAAGCCATTTTGCCACAACTTTGGAAGTATGCTTTGGGTCCATTTGGAAGACCCATTTGCGACCAAGCTTTAACTTCCTGACCAATGTCTTGAGATGTTGCTTCAAGATACCCACATAATTTTCCTGCCTCATGATGTCATCTATTTTGTGAAGTGCACCAGTCCCTCCTGCAGCAAAGCACCCCCACAACATGATGCTGCCACCCCCGTGCTTCACGGTTGGGTTGGTGTTCTTCGGCTTGCAAGCGTCCCCCCTTTACCTCCAAACATAACGATGGTCATTATGGCCAAACAGTTCTATTTTTGTTTCATCAGACCAGAGGACATTTCTCCAAAATGTATGATCTTTGTCCCCATGTGCAGTTGCAAACCGTAGTCTGGCTTTTTTATGGCGGTTTTGGAGTAGTGGCTTCTTCCTTGCTGAGCGGCTTCTCAGGTTATGTCAATACAGGACTCGTTTTGCTGTGGACATAGATACTTTTGTACCCGTTTCCTTCAGCATCTTCACAAAGTCCTTTGCTGTTGTTCTGGGATTGATTTGCTCCTTTCGCACCAAAATACGTTCATCTCTAGGAGACAGAACGCGTCTCCTTCCTGAGCGGTAATGATGGCTGCATGGTCCCATTGTGTTTATACTTGCGTACTATTGTTTGTACAGATGAACGTGGTACCTTCAGGCGTTTGGAAATTGCTCCCAAGGATGAACCAGACTTGTGGAGGTCTACAATTTTTTTTCTGAGGTCTTGACTGATTTCTTTTGATTTTCCCATGATGTCAAGCAAAGAGGCACTGAGTTTGAAGGTAGGCCTTGAAATACATCCACAGGTACACCTCCAATTGACTCAAATGATGTCAATTAGCCTATCAGAAGCTTCTGAAGCCATGACATAATTTTTTGGAATTGTCCAAGCTGTTTAAAGGCACAGTCAACTTGGTGTATATAAACTTCTGACCCACTGGAATTGTGATACAGTGAATTATAAGTGAAATAATCTGTCTGTAAACAATTGTTGGAAAAATGACTTGTCATGCACAAAGTAGATGTCCTAACCGACTTGCCAAAACTATAGTTTGTTAACAAGACATTTGTGGAGTGGTTGAAAAATGAGTTTTAATGACTCCAAACTTAAGTGTATGTAAACTTCCGACTTCAACTGTATATAAACCGGAAAGGTTGCTCGACAACTGTGTGCTTATCGGGTATCCAGCTAACTTCAATTCCTACTAAAGCATGTAGCTAACATTAGCTATTTAGCTAAAGTAACTGAAGTTTCAGAAACGCATATCCAACGCGGGAGATTGTGTATTTTTAATAACATGCACATACATACATACATACATACATACGCGCACATATATATGTGTGTGTGTGTTTTTTTAAATTATTATTAGTGTTCCACCATTGTTCTTACATAATATAACCATATACAATTTCAGTAGCATGTCTTAGAGTGATGGACTGTGACATCCCCACGGACTCCACAATGGATTAGGCCACTCAGACAGGCATGTCTTGTGCTCCATGAAAAATATGTTTTGCGACCGACTGCTCGACTAAAGAAATCTCGTTCCACCAACAGCCTGTCAACCAAACAATCAACTAGTCGACTACATGGGATCAGCCCTAGAGTGTGGAGTTTATTAGTTAATAATGTGGGCCATTAAGTTTGCTAGCTTTGCCTCAGGATAAACAAACACACACACACACACCCTATTTCCTATATAATGCACAACTTTTGGACCAATATCATATGGGTAGTGCAAGGGGAATAGGTTAACCCTCTTTGCCACCCAATCCCCCTCTATATAGCAACACGCAATGGCCATGAAGACAGATGATGTTATCTTTTTTATCCAACCTCTCCTCTGGCTCCCAGCTGTTCACAACCGGGCTTGAAATTAGAAAACAGAAAAACAAAACATCCATCTTATCAGCTTATGTCTGTTTATTAGAACGCTTAATACCGAAAGAGGTCATGCTTTCTACTGAACCATCAAAATGGGCAGGGACAGGGGTACAAGGGGTGGTCCCAGTGGTGTGTACATCTGGTTCAGAGGTAAGCGCCAGCGACAGTGGGTGTGTTCCACTGCTGGGCCTCAATGGACTCTAGGGATTAAGGGGGAAGACCCCCCATAGGACTGCACTGACAACACATATCTGCTCATCTGCTCAGAGACAAGGGAGGAGAGGAGAGAAGGAAACCCCCAGTCCTCATCCCTCCATCTCTATCCTCATCTAGGGCGTAGGGAGAGGAGGGATGGAGGGGATGGAGGGAGAGCCCTAGGGTGGACCAGTAGCCTTTCACTCCCAACACCTGCCAACCCATCCTGAGAGGGAGTCCAAACGCAACATACGCACACTCGTGCCAACATACACACACTTTACTAGTCAATAGAAGACTTCCATTGCTCAGGCTATCCGTTTAGTCACACATCATTGCTGCTTGCTCATGTAGACTATACACATCAATGAGCTTTATAAAGACCCAGATATACTGTAAATCAGGAGCTTATATTCATGCAAAGACCAGGGCGCATATTCATAAACCCTCTCAGAGTAGGCATTCTGATCCAGAATCAGATCTCCCCCAGTCCATGTAATCTTACTTATTATGATGTAAAATGCTAAACTGATCCTAGATCAGCACTCCTACTCTGAGACAGTGATGACTTCTAAACATATTCATAAAGAGTAGTGATACTGACAGAAATACATACAGTAGGTCTCTCTGACCCAGTTCTATTAGAGGTTGAACACTGGCATCACTGTACTGCCATCCATGACTTTACAAAAGTCACTAATGCACTCTGTTCTTTATGCCATGGCTGACGCCATCGCTTGATGCTAACAAGCTAGGGTGAACTATGGATGACCGTGATGATTTAATTCAGTCCTCCCTTCTCTACAGGCTGGGAGGAAAAGTGGTGGGAAGAGGGAGAGAATATATCCACCCTCCCTCACACACGCCTCGTCCCGTTGGGCCTAGGAAGGAAAAGCAGAGTGTAAAAGAGAGGGAGTGAACCGTCTTTCATCCTGCCTTCCCCTCCCCACCTCCCTCTCCTCTTCTGAGAATATCTGATATTATCTTTCTTATCCAACTCCCTAAACCCAATCCCAATGTCCCGTCTTTTCCTCTCCAACCCAAAATTCCAACCCCCCTCTCCCCTTCCCTCCCCCTTACTCTAATGTCTCATCTGCTCCCGAGTGGCGCAGTGGTCTCAGTGCAAGAGGCATCACTGCAGTCCCTGGTTCAAATCCAGGCTGTATCACATCCGGCCGTGATTGAGTGTCCAATAGGGCAGCGCACAATTGGCACAGAGTGGTCTGGGTTTGGCCGGGGTAGGACAGCATCGTAAATAAGAACGTGTTCTTAACTGACTTGCTTAGTTAAATAAAGGTTCAATAAAACATTTTTTTAATTATCATAGCTGCTAGGAATATGAAAACATTCCCTTCCTCATTTAACTCCCACCTCTATCCCTTCCCTCCCAATGTACAACCTCCCCTCTCCCTCTCCCTAATTTAGATTAACATCCCTCCCCATTCCTTACCTCCCCTACTGTCTAAGCAGCCCCTCCAGAGGAATGTCAAAAAATCCCTTTCTCAAACTCCCAACTCCACCCCCCCCCCCCCCCCCCCCCCCCAGAAATACCTCTACCCCTCAGGGATGCCTCTGTCATGGAGGGACGTGTCAGGACACGAGAGACAGGCCAGAGGAGAGATAACAAGACAGGGGGTAACATCTCTGGATCAGATAACCCTGATAAATAAAGCCAGGTCAGGTCACTGTAGATCCTGGAGAAACCTTCACTGACTGATTGGGAGAAGCCTGGATGAAACCTGGTTTATGGACTGTAGACTTAACACAACAACAGATATGTGGTCTGAATCAAGAACAATAACTTGAATTCCTAAGATGAATATTACAATTGAGGCTGTGGTTTAAGATCTTATTTCTAATTTAAGGAATTTGGATAGTAACAATTGAGCTTGGGTAGGTCCAGTTTGGCACCACCTTTCAGGAACTAGAGATTTGTAGGACATTCTGGGAATCAGTGTTCTCTCCCAGCTGGGCATCCTTACCACACTGCTCGGCACCATGTCTGCTACAATCCTTATGAAATGACTATCAGCTGTGAAAACTGAAAGACACTCCTTTTTTAAAGAATGCAAGGCCAACAATTTCCTAAAAAGTAAGAACCACACACATATGGAAGCACACACCAGAGCACATGCACACACACCAGAGCACATGCACACACACAAACTGCTCCATGCAGAAAACTGAAAGTAGGGTGGTCTTGAAGAGCAAGGTACAAAAAGTAAAATGTCATTGTACTGCGTTTTTTAGGCCACCTCTTGTATAATTTCTCTGAGATTTAAAACAATGAGCGTTTTCAGTTTCCTGTTAATCTTTCACCTTGACCTTCAATCTTTGTATTGATTCTCTGTGCTTAGTGGGCTACTGATCACACACACCAACACAGTCACACACAGTGCTTAGTGGGCTACTGATCACACACACCAACACAGTCACACACAGTGCTTAGTGGGCTACTGATCACACACACCAACACAGTCACACACAGTGCTTGGTGTAGGCTACTGATTACACCATTAGAGACCATACAAAAGAGCTGAGGACTGACGTTCCTTGCAGCAATCTATGGCGTCACACTCCATTGTGTTAAGGAGCCCTGTTGTGTTACCATTGAGCAGAAGAACACAGTGAAAAACATGCAATGGTTTGTCTGAATTCACTCCAGACCACAATGCTATAATAATTTATTTAATGAGGATGACTTAGGGAGAACGAAAGAGAGTGAAAGAAAAAAGAAAGAGAGAGAAGTGAGAGAGAGAAGCAGGAAAGAGAGAGTGGGAGAAAGAGAGAAAGCACTGGAAAGGCTGTGAGAAGGGGACTGGGACTGTCTGGCAGCAGCCATGCTGGCTCGTTTAGGCCTTGGCATCCTGCTTCTACCCTCCCATCATCCTGAGTCTTACCATCAAACAGCTTAATAAAATGAATATGCCCTGGCAATGGAGCTAAGCACTTCAGTTGAACTACATCAGAGCAAGCCGTTCTCCACAGAGAAAACACTAACTCTAAAGCGACTTTCTCAAAACAGTACATGCAGCTGGAGTGGAGGGTATAGCAGTGGGCTATAGGATTGTTTTTATAATGCATTCTAGAGAACATGACATTTACATATACTCCTGGCTGCATCATACCAGGACAAGCAATATGAGGGAGGACAGACCTGAAGAAACCTGTGTTATCGCATCGTACTACCTTTGATTGTCCATTCTATTAGCACATGGTTATGTTGTGAGAGAATGCAAAGAGTAAATGGATAAGATACTGAATCCTTCCACCAACCCCATAAAATGATGAATGGGCAGTGATCTCTAGCCTTACAACTGGTTTATAATGTATACTGTATCCTTCACTATCTATTCCTTACTATCTATTGCATCTTAGCCACTCTGTCACTGCTCATCCATATATTTTATACTTATATATTTTCATCCCATTCCTTTACTAGATTGTGTACATTAGGTTTTGTTGTGGAATTGTTAGATATTAGGTTTTGTTGTAGAATTTGTTAGATATTAGGTTTTGTTGTGGAATTTGTTAGATATTTGGTTTTGTTGTGGAATTGTTAGATATTAGGTTTTGTTGTGGAATTGTTAGATATTAGGTTTTGTTGTAGAATTTGTTAGATATTAGGTTTTGTTGTGGAACTGTTAGATATTACCTGTTAGATACTGCTGCTCTGTAGGATCTAGAAGCATAAGCATTTCGCTACACTCGCAATAACATCTGCTAACCATGTGTATGTGACCAATACAATTTGATTTGATCTAGTAAACAAAGCCTAGTTACTGAATTTGACAATGGCCTAATGCCCCCTGACCTCTCCAAAAACCTGCAGGAGTTCTGAAATCCCTGCTTGCTGACCCACTTCACTCAGTCCATGAGAGTTGAGTTGTGTGTATGTGTGGGTCCTTCTCGCCTGTCTACAACACGTAGTGAATCACAATCCCACACACACACCTCTGGAGCAACTCTCCACTCCTCCTATTCTCGAATCGCTAAGAGGACATTTAAACCCATTGTCCTAAAGCCCAACCACTGCGCTCTACACCGCGACTCTGTGATGAGGACATTCACCTCACCACCGATCGCGATGACGCGACCCCTGTGGTCAAAAGCAAATCGAGAGAAAGTGGTCGACAAAACCCAGGAAGAAACATGTTTACTGGGACGTCAAGAGACTCAAATATGATCCGTTTAGCCTCACGATATCGCGGACAGTATCAAAATCGTGGAGTCTATCAATTAAATAAAATTCCAAGGCATTTGATGTTGGTATGAACAAAATGGTTTTATAGATGCATCAAATAATTTGTTTTACTAAGGCAAAACAAATCGCCTACATAATGTAGTGTTTAGTTTACTATTTCTTTAAGGGTGTATCACTGTCGTTTACTAAGCCACTGCCCTACTAGAAGCCGTTCTCACTCAATCTCTACTCCGTTATTATTGAATAAAGGCGCAAAGTGATCTAGCCTACTCATCGAGCTCGCACACTGCTCTAGCTAAAAAGATAAGGAACTCTCAGACAGATGTCTTAACTAGTCTAAATACACGAGAGAGTAAATCTACTCACCTCTGAAAAACTTACTTGAACTGAATCCTATGTATTGTCTGTTAACTGCGCCGCTCCATCCGTGCATAAAGGAGAAGCTCCGCTTTCCAACGTGAACTTTTGGTCCACTGGATCACTAAAACAATGAATTCGACAGTGCTTTACGGAAAATGTCTTTCCTGACTACCTTATGAACTATATATATTTTCACTTGGGCATTATTCCTAATGTAACAAACACAGGCTACACAGCCCCACGCTCGTACCGAAAATCATGTGCATTGCAGTTTAGGTTTGTAGCGCTCGCCCTGGCTAACGTTGGACCAATGAAAAGGCAGAGTTGTAACAGTAGGCGGGGCCGTTTCGTGCCCTCACAACACGACAGGCGAGGAGTTGACATCCCTGCAATGCCATCGGCATTCGGCACTAGTAGTTGGGCACTGCTGTTCGTGCATGCCAACCGGGGCGACAGACTGGGGTAAATCTCGTGTCTACCCACTGTATTTGCACAGCTGTCACGGTATGAACTGGCTCTTCCATTTTCACTGCCCCTAACGATAGGCTATGAAAACGGATCGAGATTAGCAAAGGGGTAGCAGCCTATTTGAAGGCTAGGCTACACGGGCCCCACTTAGGTATGGAGAGTGGTGGATTTTAATGACAAACGGTTATTTATTCTGTATGGATGAAAAATAATATTATATAATCGATGAAGCCATTACATTGCCACAGATATTAAGTTTACTTTGAACATCAATCCTCCTCAAGGACAACGAATATTATTTTCAGAACAGAACTGAAGATCTGGCCACACTCAAATGAACTTGCCTCAAGACTGGTTACAGAAATTGCATTAGGCAGACAGCAAACAACAAACACATTAAATGGAACCAGGGACAGGACAAACAAGTTAATCCCTATACCTTAACTGCCGAGGCCTAATGGACTGCAGACACACTACATCATGGCACAGGCGTGTCGTGGCCTAGGAAATAGATTTCCACTTCAACTAACTGGCCCTTACTATGATGACAGGCCAGATATGGTTGTCGTAATCCAGCGCTGCCAACTTGATTGGTTCCAGTACCAAGGGCGAGGGATGGGCAGAAAACTGACTGTCTGATCGAATCAATCCGTCTCATTTTAATACAGAGGAAGGAACTTTGTAATGAAGGAGTCATCGGTGGAAATCCTTCACTTGTATCCATGTCACTGCATTGTGTATTTTATGTCCTTTATGTACCATGATCATGATACCAATTAAAGTTACAAATTGATTTAGAGGGTAAGCAACTTTTATATGAGCATAAATTAATTGTGCCAACTGCTATTGTCCTGGCACAGCACAGCAGTATTCTAAATGGTTTTATTTTCCCGAGTGACGCAGCGGTATAAGGCACTGCATCTCAGTGCTAGAAGTGTCACTACAGACCCTGGTTTGATCCCGGGCTGTATTACAACCGGTCGTGATCGGCAATCCCATAGGGCGGTGCAAAATTTGCTCAGAGTGGTTAGGGGACGGTTTGGCCGGGGTAGGCCATCATTGTAAATAAGAATTTGCTCTTAACTGGCTTGCCTAGTTAAATAAAGGTTAAAAAAAAAGCTATGTTCTGTGTGATAAGGTGGTAAGGTGGTAGAATGTGGTGATAGAAGGCTAACACACACACACACAACCCTCTCTGTCTCTCTCCTCTCAGAACATCTGCTGTTTCGGTTCCTGAAACTAAACTAAAATCCAGCAAAATCCTGAAAAACATACCTACTGTATAAGTATTATCACTGCTG
Source organism: Oncorhynchus mykiss (assembly GCF_013265735.2). NCBI lineage: Eukaryota > Metazoa > Chordata > Actinopteri > Salmoniformes > Salmonidae > Oncorhynchus > Oncorhynchus mykiss. Next base: position 54,752,275 of record NC_048582.1, on the reverse strand, counting down.
GGAGGTGAATACTGTTCAGAGGATATGAAAAACATATCTATAGACGGGTTAGCTGAGAATGTCACGAAAACTGTGCACTCGCTTCAAAGGGACAGAAGGCCATGTATTGGTATGGTTCTGGATGGCTAGATTGCTAGCAACAATGACAAGAAACTGCCATGGGAAATCATAAGAGGCTCATTTCAGCTCGTTTCATCTTGTTCTTGATACCATGTCTTGTTTTGAGGTGTTTTGACTGGTGCCACGTCTATGCTGATATGGCAAACAATTTTAGCTAGCTAGCTAACCAACAACTGTGACGATGTTTTGGAGAGACAAGTGCTCATTGTGCAACTTGATTTATGTTTTCAATCAAAATTGGAGACTAAATATAGTTGACGTGTTATCAATCTAAGCCAACACAGTCTGTTTTGCCCTGTAGTTGCTCACTGCTCACGTGTAGGTTTTGTTGCTGAACAACCAACCCATCTATTAGTATTGTCACTGCTAGGCGATGAATACTGTTCAGAGGTTGAGGTGATGTAAATCTTTCATCCCACTGTTCTGTCTATATGAACACTGTATTCTGTAAACCTCTGTGGTTTCTCACTCAGGCAGGCAGTGTGTTTCCACCTGAAGCTACAGAGCACAGACCCCCTCCATAGTAGCATTCTCTCCTCTCCTCTCTCCTCCTCTCCTCTCAGCTGGCTTACAGTTCATCCTGTAATTGCGGCTAGCTGTCATCAACAGCCCCCGACCAGCAGCTATATTTACTGGAGAGCCAACAAACAGACCCAGCAGCCTGGTAGAATCACTTAAAGGAGCCGCTCAGATTAGAAACCAGAGCCATGGGTAGAAGGATTAGAGCCAGGACTGGTCCCAGATCAGTCTGTGTAGTAGACCAACAGGAGTGTTGAGAGGTAGCATAATTTCTCTGGTATGCTATTAGGCTAGTGTCAGGTTATTGGGCTATGCAAGTCGGTCAAAAGAGACTGCTGTCTGGCAGTTGGGGAATGGGCTCTGGCAGCCCACCTCCCAATAGTTTTTACTAACCTCCTCCTGGTTTCCCCTCCCCTCCAGGCCGAGCTTTCCCTCTGGTCGTGACGAGGCAGAGGATCCTCCTTTTCTTGACGTAACGTGGCATTTAACTAACAGCCTCCTCTTCCTCGCTGGTTAGGCTAATTCACACAGCAGAAGGTAATGTTACGCGGGACCACCTCTCTAAGACATCTCAGCCGACACCCCTCACACACACACACCCCTCTCTCACTCCCTTGCAACCGCAGCACTTGTGAACACTTACATGGGGAGACCCACTCGGACATACCACGTGACGGGGAGGCAGGGTTAGAGAAGGTTGACACATGAGGGTGAGAGTGGAAGTGGGACAGGGAGGGAGGGATGGGTGAGACAGGGAGGATTCAGTGGGATGGGGAGGGTTGAGGTAGGGATCAGTGGGACAGGGAGGGTTAGGGAGGGAGGGCTCAGTGGGATGTCGAGGATTGAGGGAGGGATCAGTGGGACAGGAGAGGAGGGATCAGTGACACAGGGAGGGTTAAGGAGGGAGGGCTCAGTGGGACAGGGAGGGTTAAGGAGGGAGGGATCAGTGAGACAGGGAGTGTTAGAGAGGGAGGGATCAGTGGGACAGGGAGGGTTAAGGAGGGAGGGATCGGTGAGACAGGGAGTGTTAGAGAGGGAGGGTTAAGGAGGGAGGGATCAGTGAGACAGGGAGTGTTAGAGAGGGAGGGATCAGTGGGACGGGGACGGTTAGGGAGGGAGGGATCAGTGGGATGGGGAGGGTTAAGGAGGGAGGAATCAGTGAGACAGGGAGTGTTAGAGAGGGAGGGTTAAGGAGGGAGGGATCAGTGAGACAGGGAGTGTTAGAGAGGGAGGGTTAAGGAGGGAGGGATCAGTGAGACAGGGAGTGTTAGAGCGGGAGGGATCAGTGGGACGGGGACGGTTAGGGAGGGAGGGATCAGTGGGACGGGGAGGGTTAAGGAGGGAGGAATCAGTGAGACAGGGAGTGTTAGAGAGGGAGGGATTAGTGGGACGGTTAGGGAGGGAGAGATCAGTGAGACAGGGAGGGTTAGGGAAGGAGGGATCAGTGGGACAGGGGGAGGGATCAGTGGGACAGGGAGGATTAGAGAGGGAGGGATCAGTGGGACAGGGAGTGAGGGATCAGTTAGACAGGGAGTGTTAGGGAGGGAGGGATCAGTGAGACAGGGAGGGTTAGGGAGGGAGGGATCAGCGAGACAGGGAGTGTTAGTGAGGGAGGGATCAGTGAGACAGGGAGTGTTAGGGAGGGAGGGATCAGTGGGACAGGGAGGGTTAGGGAGGGAGGGATCAGTGGGACAGGGAGGGAGGGATCAGTGAGACAGAGAGTGTTAGGGGGGAGGGCTCTGTGAAATATGCAGATTTCTGTTGAGTCTATGGTTACATTTACACCCTACTAGACACCATAGTAATGGAGGCCATGTACAGCAATGTCTCAGGGCTATTCTACCACCCTGGAAATTGCCTGGTTCATTGTAAGTATGAGGGAATACCTCCTTGAGTCATTTAGCACTGAACCACTTCTACTGTGCAGAGTGAAGTGTGTGTAGGCCAATGTGGATGGTGGGGGGTCTAGCCCTTGCGGCCTTTAAAATGACTTTGAGACTTCACGCAACCATATGGCTGTTCTGTGTATGTTTTCTTTTTGGGTGGGTAGCAGTGAGACAGACACTGCTGTTCAGCCTCAGTCAGACGTGGGCAGATTATAGGGCTGTCATGCCCTGTAGCACAGTTCCTTTGGTGATAATGACAGGGCTTTGACTGCTGCAGCTAGGCCTGCGTCCAGCCGCCAAGCACCAGCTTTACTGTGGGCTGGTAGGAAAGGAACCTGTTGGCGCCAGGTGTTCCTCTATGACACACAACCCATCAGCCCTAAGCTACCTACAAGGCCAGAACCATATACATGGGATCCACCCATCACAGAATGTTCTACCCATCACAAATGATATTTCTATGGTCATCTCTCTCCCTCCCCCCAGACTGTGCAGAGAGAGAAAAAAAGAGACGGGGGGGGGCATCTCACTGGCTCCAAGCTTGTGACATACTGCAGTTCCATAGAAAATCCATTCAATGTTTTATTTGAACTGCACTGACTGTGTCATAACAACGTGACTTGTTGTGTCAGTGAAACATCTCACAAGCGTATGACTTACAGCTCCATAGAAAATGAAACATTCTACTCCCCGTTTTTTCCCCATTCCATTTCTTTTCTCTCTACTTGTTCTGCTTCTGTAGAAAGACAAACAAAGACTTGTGTTTGTGGAAGAAAGCCTTGTGGAAGCTTGTTCAGGCTAAACAGGTCAATGGATGCAACTTTCATCAACAGAGAGAGGAAAACGCATAGTAATATGCTAGCTAGGGCTAGGCTGCCACTAACGTGAACACAAGGCAATGTTTCCCATTCCCCTGCCCCCCATTGTTTCCCATTCCCCTGCCCCCCATTGTTTCCCATTCCCCTGCCCCCATACACAGAACAGACAGTCAACATTTTTTTGGTAGATTAGAGTCTGTAGGTGAGAGGGTAGAAGTTCAACTTTGCTTCGACCCCAGCCCTTTGGCAGAGAGAGAGAAAGAGACAGAGTGTGTGTGTTCTCTGGGCCTGGAGTGGTATGTCATGAGCTGACTTGACCTAGGACTGACTCAATATACCCTCTTCAACTCCTCCCATCCTCCTCCCTCTCTTCCCTACCGTCCTCCTGTCCTCCTCCCCTCTCATCCTCCTCCTCCTCCTGCTCTTCCCCTCTCCTCTTCTCAATCCCTCCTCCCTCTCCTCCTTCCCCCCTCCTCCTCTCCTCCTCTTCTCCTCCTCCTCCCCTTCCACTCCTCCTCCCATCCCCCTCCTTCTCTTTCCCCTCCCCCTCATCCCCTTGTCTTCCCTTCCTCCTCTCCTCTTCCCCTTCTACAACCACCACAGGGCTTACAAGGTCTGACCTCTGTCTGTTTGTAAACACACACCTTCAAACACACACTCACTCTCCAAAAATGTAAGGACAAACATACCATGCAACAAAGCACACATTCCTCACAATGTTCTAAATCATGTCCATGGGATTGAGAGTACAAGAGGCAGCGTGGTATGGAATCCTCTTCTTCTTTTTACCACAAAGTATAAGCCACTCAGTAAACATTAGTGTCTTGTGTTGAGACACTGGCAGACTTCATAATGTTGAGACCCTGCTTCAGATCCAGAGACTTCATAATGTTGAGACCCTACTTCAGATCCAAAGACTTCATAATGTTGAGACCCTGCTTCAGATCCAGAGACTTCATAATGTTGAGACCCTGCTTCAGATCCAAAGACTTCATAATGTTGAGACCCTGCTTCAGATCCAGAGACTTCATAATGTTGAGACCCTGCTTCAGATCCAGAGACTTCATAATGTTGAGAGTCTGCTTCAGATCCAAAGACTTCATAATGTTGAGACCCTGCTTCAGATCCAGAGACTTCATAATGTTGAGACCCTGCTTCAGATCCAGAGACTTCATAATGTTGAGACCCTGCTTCAGATCCAGACTTCATAATGTTGAGACCCTGCTTCAGATCCAGACTTTATAATGTTGATACCATGAGTCTGTGAGAGTAATCATGTATCCTTTGCTCCCTCCTCCTTCCCTTGGTCAATCATTACAGAGAGAGGTAGGAAGGGAGGGAGGGAGGGTGTGTATGTACATACATGTGCATGTGTGTATGCAGGGTGTGTGTGTGTGTGTGTGTGTGTGTGTGTGTGTTTCCTGTGTAATACAGTACTACCTCAGTGGGCTCAGCAAGGCCCCTGTCAGGATACAGTTTCCTGGGTTGCAGTAACACAAGGCAACAAGACATGTCTCGACAAGGAGAGGCACAGAGAATAAATGGATTTGTGAAACTCAAACCTGCTTCTTGCATCGCTGACCCTGCCTGAGTCGCTGCATATCACAAGTTCTAGCACGCACGCACACACGCACACACACAATTTACTGGCTCTTGTTGGCTACAGTAGTACACACACTGAGATACCTTGTGGTTCACAGTGATATATTTGTCCTCCTTTAACCCTGCAGGCTGTTGCAAGAAAGCTGCTGTGTGTACTGTAGTGGGCCATTTTCTATAGGTGACAACATGGTGGTTCCCCCGGGCAGCTGTGTCACGTCGAGTAGTGTTTCACAGATGCACCGCAGCAGGGGTTGAGTTCATTGAACTTCATTCTAGCAATGCCCTCTGGCAAATGTAGAGGCTGGTCTTAGGGCACAGGTGAACAAGGCAAATCAAAGCTTGCCTTGACTGTAAAGGGCACACTGGACTACACCTGTTTTGTATGGAAGGTGTGATATAAATAAAAATGTATTTGAACTATGTGGAGCTGTGCAGCTCAAGTATCATTGTGGCAGCAATAGCCTGCAACAGAGGATCTACACCCTGCATGCACCACTCTGCCTGATCAAGGAAGTGATGACCGTGGAAAGGAGGACTGTGGAAGCAAGGACCGTGAAAACGAGGACCACGGAAGTGAGGACCGTGGAAGCACAACGAGGCATCTGATTCGAGGAGAGACGACTAGACCAGGTAGTGAAACAGTACTACAGGACCCAGATACACTACTACTGTATAGGCCGGCAAGGGGCTTTCATAAACTTCCCTCCTCTCACTGAAGTGGTACCTTTCTTTGGGTTTTCTGCCCCTCTTGACCCAGTTTCCCAAACACTGATTTATTTAAACTCTCCACCCCTGCTAACACTAGCTCTTCATCTCGGTCCACCTCGTACCCCTTCTCGGTTACATCATTTCCGGTCGGAACTCACAACCATGGCTCTTTGGGACATACAGGCTCAACACTTTCCTCAGCCTCCTCACAGGCAGCTAGTCCTTTGAATAACTTATGAAGCTCACTCAAAGAAAAAAAGAGAAAGGCATCCATTGTGTGTTATTTTAGTCACAATTGCGCTGTTGTGCTGATGCCTTTTTATTTTTTTTATTTTACAGTGCCTTCAGAAAGTATTCATACTCCTTGATTAGTCCACATTTTCCACATTGAATTCAGCCTGAATTAAAAAAAAAATGCTAGATTTTCTTCTAACCCATCTACACCCAATACCCCATATTGACAAAGTGAAAACAAGTTTTTGTAAATGTTTGCACATTTATTGAAAATTAAATATATAAATATCTAATTTACATACTGTAAGTAATCACACCCCTGAGTCAATACTTTGTAGAAGCATATTTAGCAGCGATCACAGCTTTGATATGCCTTGGTTATGTCTGTATCAGCTTTGGTATGCCTTGGTTATGTCTGTATCAGCTTTGATATGCCTTGGTTATGTCTGTATCAGCTTTGATATGCCTTGGTTATGTCTGTATCAGCTTTGGTATGCCTTGGTTATGTCTGTATCAGCTTTGACATGCCTTGGTTATGTCTGTATCAGCTTTGATATGCCTTGGTTATGTCTGTATCAGCTTTGATATGCCTTGGTTATGTCTGTATCAGCTTTGCACATCTAGATTTGGGGATTTTCTCCCATTCCTCCTAACAGATTTTCTCAAAAGCTGTTAAATTAGATTGGGAGGCGCCACCACAGATGTTCAATGGGATTCAAGTCTGGACTTTGTCAGGGCCACTCAAGGACTTTCACATTCTTGTTCTGAAGTCATTCCAGTGTTGCTTTGGCTGTATGCTTGGGGTCATTGTCCTATTGGTACGTACATCTTCACCCCCAGTATAAGGTCATTTGCACTCTGAAGCAGGTTCTCATCAATGATTTACATGTATTTGGCACCATTCCTTGTTCCCCCTATTCTTACTAATCTCCCAGTCCCTGCCACAGAAAAGCATCCAAATAGCATTATGCTGCCACCACCATGTTTCAAGGTAGAGATGATGTTAGACAGGTGATGAGCTGTGCCTGGTTTTCTCAAGACATATCGCTTTACATTCAGGCCAAAGAGTTCAGTTTTTGTCTCATCAGACCACAGAATATTTTGCCTTATGCTCTCAGAGTCTTTCACATGCCTTTTAGCAAACTTCTGGCATGTTGTCATGGGCCTTTTTCTCAGGAGTGGCGTCCATCTGGTACACTCTCCCATAAAGCCCAGATTGGTGAAGTGCTGTAGAGACGGTTGCCCTTCTGGCAGGTTTTCCCGTCTCAGTTCTGTCAGTGTAGTCATTGGGTTCTTGGTCACCTCCCTGACCAAGGACCTTCTTGCCCGGTTGCTCAGTTTGGTCGGATAGCCAGCTCTAGGCAGAGTTAGGGTCATTCCATTTTTTTTCAATTTGCCAATAATGGAGACCACTGTGCTCTTGGAAACTTTTAGCACTAGAAATAGTTTTATACTATTCCCCAGATATATGCCTCCTCACAATTCTCTCTCGGAGATCTACAAACAGTTCCTTGGACTTCATGGTATCGTTTCTGTTCTGACGTGCACTGTCAACTGTGGGACTTTACAATTTCATTTGTATTTGTATTTATTATGGATCCCCATTAGCTGCTGCCAAGACCCTCAGACCCCTACTCTACTACCACAAATTCACAACACAAAATCCATGTGTAAGTGTGTAGAGTGCCTGTTATCGTGTGTTTGTATGCATGTGCCTGTCCCCGCTGTTCCATAAGGTGTATTTGTATCTGTTTTTTAAATCTAATTTTACTGCTTGCATGAGTTACTTGATGTGGAATAGAGTTCCATGTAGTCATGGCTCTATGTAGTATTGTGTGCCTCCCATAGTCTGTTCTGAACTTGGGGACTGTGAAGAGACCTCTGGTGGTATGTATTGTGGGGTATAGGCAAAGTTGCAAAGAAAACGCCATATCTCAGACTGGCCAATAAAAATAAAAGATGGGCAAAAGAACACAGACACTGGACAGAGGAACTCTGCCTAGAAGGCCAGCACCCCAGAGTCGCCTCTTCACTGTTGACATTGAGACTGGTGTTTTGCGGGTATTATTTAATGAAGCTGCCAGTTGAGGACTTGTGAGGCATCTGTTTATCAAACTAGACACTCTAATGTACTCGTCCCTTTGCTCAGTTGAGCACCGGGGCCTCCCACTCCTCTTTCTATTCTGGTTAGAGACCGTTTGCGCTGTTCTGTGAAGGGAGTAGTGCACAGTGTTGTATGAGATCTTCAGTTTCTTGGCAATTTCTCGCATGGAATAGTCTTCATTTCTCAGAACAAGAATAGACTGATGAGTTTTGGCAGAAAATTATTTGTTTCTGGCCATTTTGAGCCTGTAATTGAACCCACAAATGCTGATGCTCCAGATACTCAACTAGTCTAAAAAAGCAAAAAAATGGGCCTTCTTTAATCAGGACAACTGTTTTTAGCTGTGCTAACGTAATTGAAAAATAAACTTGGATTAGCTAACACAACGTGCCATTGGAACACAAGAGTGATGGTTGCTGATAATGGGCCTCTGTACGCCTATGTAGATATTCCATTAAAAATCAGCCGTTTCCAGCTACAGTAGTCATTTACAACATTACAATGTCTACACTGTATTTCTGATCAATTTTAAGTTATTTTAATGGACCAAAAATGTGTTTTTTTTCCAAAAACAAGGACAATTCTAAGTGTCCCCAAACTTTTGAACGATAGTGTATGTTTTTCCAGCAACAGACTGATCGATAATGTCAAAAGCCGTACTGAAGTCTAACGAAATAGCCACAGGTGGACTCCAATCAAGTTGCAGTGACATCTCAAGGATGATCAAAGGAAATTGGATGCACCTGAGCTCAATTTGGAGTGTCATAGAAAAGGGGTGTGAATCAAGTCGGAAGTTTACATACACCTAAGCCAAATACATTTAAATTCAGTTTTCACAACTCCTGACATTTAATCCTAGTAAACATTCCTTGTCTTTGGTCAGTTAGGATCACCACTTTATTTTAAGAATGTGAAATGTCAGAATAATAGTAGAGAGAATGATTTATTTCAGCTTTTATTTCTTTCATCACATTCCCAGTGGGTCAGAAGTTTACAGACACTCAATTGGTATTTGGTAAAATTACCTTTAAATTGCTTAATATGGGTCAAATGTTTTGGGTAGTCTTCCACAAGCTTCCCACAATAAGTTGGGTGAATTTTGGACCATTCCTCCTGACAGAGCTGGTGTAACTGAGTCAGGTTTGTAGGCCTCCTTGCTTGCACACACTTTTTCAGTTCTGCCCACACATTTTCTATAGGATTTAGGTCAGGGCTTAGACAATACCTTGACTTTGTTGTCCTTAAGCCATTTTGACACAACTTTGGAAGTATGCTTTGGGTCATTGTCCATTTGGAAGACCCATTTGTTACCAAGCTTTAACTTCCTGACTGATGTCTTGAGATGTTGCTTCAATATACCCACATAATTTTCCTGCCTCATGATGTCATCTATTTTGTGAAGTGCACCAGTCCCTCCTGCAGCAAAGCACCCCCACAACATGATGCTACCACCCCCGCGTTCACGGTTGGGATGGTGTTCTTCGGCTTGCAAGCCTCCCCCTTTTTCCTCCAAACATAACGATGGTCATTATGGCCAAACAGTTCTATTTTTGTTTCATCAGATGAGAGGACATTTCTCCAAAAAGTACGATCTTTGTCCCCATGTGCAGTTGCAAACAGTAGTCTGGCTTTTTTATGGCGGTTTTGGAGCAGTGGCTCCTTCCTTGCTGAGCGGCTTTTCAGGTTATGTCGATATAGGACTCGTTTTACTGTGGACATAGATACTTTTGTACCTGTTTCCTCCAGCATCTTCACAAGGTCCTTTGCTGTTGTTCTGGGATTGATTTGCACCTTTCGCACCAAAGTAGGTTCATCTCTAGGAGACAGAACGTATCTCCTTCCTGAGTTGTATGACGGCTGCATGGTCCCATGGTGTTTATACTTGCGTACTATTGTTTGTACAGATGAATGTGGCACCTTCAGGCGTTTGGAAATTGTTCGCAAGGATGAACCAGACTTGTGGAGGTTTACAATTTTTTTTCTGAGGTCTTGGCTGATTTATTTTGATTTTCCCATGGTGTCAAGCAAAGAGGTACTGAGTTTGAAGGTAGGCCTTGAAATACATCCACAGGTACACCTCCAATTGACTCAAATGATGTCAATTAGCCTATCAGAAGCTTCTAAAGCCATGACATCATTTTCTGGAATTGTCCAAGCTGTTTAAAGGCACAGTCAACTTAGTGTATGTAAACTTCTGACCGACTGGAATTGTGATACAGTGAATTATAAGTGAAATAATCTGTCTGTAAACAATTGTTGGAAAAATGACTTGTGTCATGCACAAAGTAGATGTCCTAACCGACTTGCCACAACTATAGTTTGTTAACAAGAAATTTGTGGAGTGGTTGAAAATTAGTTTTATTGACTCCAAACTTAAAGTTGGAAGTTTACATACACTTAACTGTCAATGAGATATTTCTGTATATTATTTTCAATACATTTGCAAACATTTCTAAAACAGGTTTTTAATGTTGTCATTATGGGGTATTGTTTGTAGATGGGTGAGAAAATTGTTTTGAATTCAGACTGTAACACAACAAAATGTGGAATAAGTCAAGGGGTATGAATACTTTCTGAAGGTACTTTACATAAGCCTTCCTCATGGTGACAGCTACCCCTTACCATACAGTTTTAAATCACACAGTTTTTATTTTATTTATTTGACCTTTATTTGACTAGGGAAGTCAGTTAAGAACAAACTCTTATTTTCAATGATGACCTAGGAACAGTGGGTTAACTGCCTGTTCAGGTGCAGAACAACAGACATTGTCAGCGCGGGGGTTTGAACTTTCAACCTTCCGGTTACTAGTCCAACGCTCTAACCACTAGGCTACCCCAGTTACACACCCACATGCACACACACCATAGGAACACTAACACACACACATACAAACTGGACCCTATCCACACATTTCTTTTGATTAAATTAGGTTAAAATGAAAAGATAATAATAATAATAATAATAATAACAACAATTATGAGCCTTATAAAGAAGCCTACCCACCTTACAACGTTAAGTTGAGCTGTATGGTAAGCTGTATTGTAAAGTTGAGCTGTGTTGTAAGCTGTATTGTAAAGTTTAGCTGTATTCTAAAGTTAAGCTGTATTCTAAAGTTAATCTGTATTGTATCTCTGATGAAATAGAATATTGATTTAGGAGCACATCTTTCAGGTTTGTTTGGGGGGTTTTAATTCAAGAGGAACTGTGAGTGAGGGAAAGAAAAAAAGGAAGAAAGAGAAAGTGAGAAGTGAAAGAGAGAGGGAGCTCTGAGCCACTGTTCATTATTTATCCCTCTATAGTAGTACAGAACTCTGACAGTTCTGCTGCCACACTCACCACTGCAGGGAAAAGTACCGCCTTAGTCATCATTTACTCTATGGCAGCCTAGGCATGACGAGTCAAATAAATCCATTATTTGTTTACACAGAGGGGTAAGAGCACTCCTGTATTGTAAGGCTCCCCTGTCCTCTCCCTCTCACCATCCTTCTCCCTCTCCCATACGACAGAACAGGACAATACCTCTGGTAGTAAGCATACTGTTGCATTATGGTGGGAACAAGATGGTCATTACCCCTGGAAGTAACTGTATCATTACAGAATGGGAAAGGGTATACCTAACTGAATGCATTCAACTGAAATGAGTCTTCCACATTTAACCCAACCCCTCTGAATCAGAGAGGTGTGGGGGGCTGCCTTAATCGACATCTACTTCTTCGGCACCCGGGGAACAGTGGGTTAACTGCCTTGCTCAGGAGCAGAATGACAGATTTTTACCTTGTCAGCTAGGGATTTGATATAGCAAGCTTTCGGTTACTGGCCCAACGCTCTAACCGCGGCTACCTGCCGCCCCACTAGGCTACCTGGAGACAAGATGGTCATTTATGTAGTGAATATAGTCTCTCACATACAATTTGCATTTAGAGCAAAGTTAATAAAATCTTTGAATATTATTCGCATTGAAAATACTACCATATATACTGTATAGCTCTGAGCCTAAATCCAAAGAGCCAATTCAATTGAAACGGTAAGCGATCTATACTGAAACCTTCAATAGAGGAGAGCCAAGAATAAATGCATCTGTCTGATTGGACGCTCTGTTGCAGAGTGAAATGTGGAAGAGTCTACTCTGAGTCTACCTCTTGAATGTGTGTGTGTGTGTGTGTGTGTATGCATGTTTGCGCGTGTGTGTGTGTGCGTGCGTGCGTGTGTGTGTTTCTGCTCACAAGGAAAGAAGGTAAATTACCATTGACACGTTTCATTTCGTGTAAAGTGGTTCAACCAACCTAGACATTATCATACATGGAAAAACTGACATAATGCACAATATGAATCTACGAGTACCCGGCATGTTGTTTATAATGGATTGTATGTATGCTTCTAAAAATACTATTGCAACTGAACTGACTATTATAATGTCCTTTTTATATATTACCATAATAAACATTGTAATGGTAAACTAGTTTGCACATGAGTTTTCGAAAGCTGAAGTTTTATGGATCCTATAAAATGGATGGAAGACTTAAGCAAGAGAAAATAATTTCATCAGCTGTCAGTACAGTTGTTCTGTACTTTACTCTCCCTGGACGACTGTCCAAAAACCCCATTCACTTTATAATTCAATTCTCCTACCATCATAGTGGAAAGTCAAATTCTATGCATGTTGTGATTATGTTGGGTTTTTATAAAAACAAGACAGTAAAATAAATTACCAGTTAAAATACTCTCTTGTGGTACATAATGTTTGGTTTAAACATATGCGAGTTATACAAGAACACCCACACAAGACTCTGAGGCTCTCTCTGCTGCCTACTAAAAAAACAAGCAGACTGAGGCTCTCTCTGTTGCCTTCTAAAAAAACAAGCAGACTCTGAGGCTTTCTCTGCTGCCTTCTAAAAAACACAAGCAGGCTCTGAGGCTTTCTCTGCTGCCTACTAAAAAAACAAGCAGACTCTGAGGCTTTCTCTGCTGCCTTCTAAAAAAAACAAGCAGACTGAGGCTCTCTCTGCTGCCTACTAAAAAAACAAGCAGCATAGAGACGCTGCAGAAAGGGAATTATGCAAAACCAATACATTTTTAACCTCTATAACCTTAAAAAATGTACTTCTCATTTGCTGGTTATTCACTGGTCAATATGATCATGCAGGCATGAAACCATCCAACAAAACGTTGTCACAGTCACCTCAGCCCAAAGACACACTGAACTGAACCTATTTTTTCCACACTACACAGATCTTTAGTGTCAGTCACCATGTCTACGTCAGTGTATGTCCTGCCCACCCAGCCATGGCCCCAATGCCCCTCCGTCTGTCCCCTTCATGGTGCCAGTCTCACCCCCTTACAGTCCAGTGTGTTGACCCCATGAAGCACCAGGAGCACCCATCCATCCTACCATCATAGAAGGTACAGTGCCCACCCAGCCATGGCCCCAATGCCCCTCCACCTGTTTCCTTCATGGTGCCTCCCCCACCCTCTTGACCCCATGTAGCACAACCCACCCACCCATTCACCCACGCACCCATCCCTCTAACCATCCATCCATCCACCCACCCATCCAACCATCCATCCACCCATCCACCTATCCACCCACCCAACCCTCTAACCATCCACCCACCCATCGCTCCTACCATCATAGATGAAGACGTCCTCCATCTCCTCACGCATCACTTCATTTAGGTCATCCTGGTCCTCTCCAATGTCGGCAAAAGCCATCACTTCTTTTCCCCTCGTCTTTTTTTTCCCTTCTATTTTTTCTTCTCTGGGTGGTTAAGGATCGGTTGGTTTGTTTCTGGGTGACTACAGTGTAAAATTGAATCAGCGTTGTGTGGCCTCTTCTTCCTGCTCCAGGCGATGGCTGGCCGCTCCCTGTCAGGAATCAGATCCAGCCGGAGCAGAGAAGCCAGGCAGGCAGACAATGACTGTGAGCTGCTCTTCTTCTGACTGATCACTCACACACTGCACCAGGGCGAGTGTGTGTGTGGGGATGGATGGACGGGAGTGTGTGTGGAGACTGACGGACGGAGGGGAGTGTGTGAGAGAGTGTGTGTGGGAAGCCCTCACGACTACCACAACCAAGTTTCATCAACACAAATGATTTCATAATTTCCTTTGTGAAACCGAGAGAGAGAGTGTTGGAGTTCAAGTACACGTGTGTGTGTGTGTGTGTGTGTGTGTGTGTGTGTGTGTGTGTGTGTGTGTGTGTGTAGCACTGAACATGCAGGAGCACTGTTCAGTGAGTCAGCCCAAGTGGCTGCTGATTAGCTGGCATAATTAGCTGCTTTATTTTGGGACAGCGGGGACATGAGGTGCTAGGTCCCTCTGCCTCTAGTGTGTGCGTTTGCGTGTGCGTACGTGTGTGTATGGGTACATTACAGACTCAGAGGTGTGCGTGCGTGCGTGTGTGTCTGTCTCGGCTTGTCGTTGCCTCACGGCTCACCGGAGGTGATCATGGGATTGCTAACTCTACTTCTTCACTTGGCCCTCAGCATCTAAAGGGGCCACAGAGATGTGGGCGGGCGGCGGTGGCTGCTGGCAATGTTATTATACTTCCAACATGCATATTCAAATCAACAGATACTGTGCTGTGATTACCTAAGGTCGTACAGTATGCACTGCAGCAGCGACACAGATCTAGGCCTAAACAGAGACCTACGTAAAAAGTCTACTTTAACAATCTCAAACTCAGGGTCAAGAAGTAAAATTAAAATTAGTGTCCATAAACTAGTATTGTTGGTACATTATTGTGTGTGCTGGGTTTTTACTGTAGTATTCCCTCATCAGCATTCCTGTCCTGTTGGAATGATTGCTTCCTGTCCACTATTCCAGTTTGATTTCCTTGGAATGGCTGCTTCCTGCTTGGGAGGCATATACTTGTGTCCCTCCTCTCCATAAGGGAATGGGTTAAACGCGAGCACACAGTTTCTTCCTCATACTCCTCTTCCTGTTCTTCTTTAGACCCCTTGACTTTTTCCACATTTTGGAACGTTATAGCTTTATTTAAAAAAATATTAAATCATTTCCCCCCCTCTTCAATCTACACACAATACCCCATAATAACAAAGCAAAAACTGTTTTTTAGATTTTATAGATGTTTTTTTTTTGAAAAATATTATATCACATTTACATAAGTACTCAGACCCTTTACTCAGGACTTTGTTGAAGCACCCTTGGCAGCGATTACAGCCCCAAGTTTTCTTGGGTTGACACTACAAGTTTAGCACACCTGTATTTGGGGAGTTTCTCCCATTCATCTCTGCAGATCCTCTCAAGCTCTGTCAGGTTGGATGGGGAGCTTCGCTGCACAGCTATTTTCAGGTCTCTCCAGTGATGTTAGATCGGGTTCAAGTCTGGGCTCTGGCTGGGCCACTCAAGGACATTCACAGACTTGTCCCGAAGCCACTCCTGCATTGTCTTGGCTGTGTGCTTATGGTCGTTGTCCTGTTGGAAGGTGAAACTTCGCCCCAGTCTGAGGTCGTGAGCACTCTGGAGCAGGTTTTCATCAAGGATCTCTCTGCACTTTGCTCCATTCGTCTTTCCCTCGATCCTGACTGGTTTCCCAGTCCCTGCCACTGAAAAACATCCCCACAGCATGATGCTACCACCACCATGCTTCACCGTAGGGATGGTGCCAGGTTTCCTCCAGACGTGACGCTTGACATTCAGGCCAGAGAGTTCAATCTTGGTTTCATCAGACCAGAGAATATTGTCCTTTAGGTGCCTTTTGGAAAACTACAAGCAGGCTGTCATGTGCATTTTACTGAGGTGAGAGGCTTCCGTCTGGCCACTACCATAAAGGCCTGATTGGTGTAGTGCTGCAGAGATGGTTGTCCTTCTGGAAAGTTCTCCCATCCCCACAGAGGAACTCTGGAGCTCTGTCAGAGTGACCATCAGGTTCTTGGTCACCTCCCTGACCAAGGCCCTTCTCCCCCCATTGCTATGTTTGGCTGGGTGGCCAGCTCTAGGAAGAGTTGATGGTTCCAAACTTCTTCCATTCAAGAATGATGGTAGCCACTGTGTTCTTGGGGACCTTCAATGCTGCAGACAATTTTTGGTACCCTTCCCCAGAACTGTGCCTCGACACAATCCTGTCTCGGAGCTCTACAATTCCTTCGACCTCATGGCTTGGTTTTTTCTCTGACATGCACAGTCAACTGTGGGACCTTATATAAACAGGTGTGTGCCTGTCCAAATCATGTCCAGTCAATTGAATATACCACAGGTGGACTCCAATCAATTTGTAGAAACATCTCAAGGATGATCAATGGAAACAGGATGCACCTGAACTCAATTTCGAGTCTCATAGCAAAGGGTCTGAATACTTATGTAAATAAGTTATTTCCGTTTTTTAGTTTGAATACATTTGCTACATTTTTTACAAAATGTGGAAAATGTCAAGGGGTCTGAATACTTTCCAAATGCACTGTATGTACATGTTGGTAGGGGTAAAGGGACTTTGCATAGATAATAAACAGCGAGTAGCAGCAGTGTAAAAAAAAAAGGGGTGTATGCTCTCCAACTCTAATCTAGGAGGAGTTTTGCTGCAACTTTACACTCTCCAGGGTCTCACAAATGGTGCATTAGTCAAAGGCACTGCATCACAGTACTTGAGGCATCACTAGAGACGTGGATTCGTTCCCAGGCTGTGTCACAGCCGGCCGTGACCGGGAGACCCATGAGGCGGCGTACAATAGGCCCAGTGTCATACGGGTTAGGGGAGGGTTTGTCCGGCCTGGATTTCCTTGTCCCATTGTGCTCTAGCAACTCCTTGTGGCGGGCTGGGCGCCTGCAAGCCGACTTCGGTCGCCAGCTGGATGGTGTTTTCTCCGACACATTGGTGTGACTGGCTTCCGGGTTAAGCGAGCAGTGTGTCAAGAAACATGGCAGGGTCATGTTTCGGAGGATGCATGGCTCTCGACCTTCGCATCTCCAGAGTCTTTAGTGGAGATGCAGCGATGGGACAAGACTGTAACTACAAATTGGGGAGGAAAAGGGGTAAAAGTACCCCAAAAATATTATGAATAAAAAAAAACCTTTAGGCTCTCCAACTCTAATCGCAGAGGAGTTGTGCTGTACCTTTAAGCTCACAAACTCTAATCTAAGCGGAGGTGTGTGCACCTCCCTTTGAATCCCCCTGGTATGTACTTGACGACAAACTCATTATCAGAGGGAGCAGACCTGACGACAAACTCATTATCAGAGAGAGAACAGACCTGACGACAAACTCATTATCAGAGAGAGAACAGACCTGACAACAAACTCATTATCGGAGAGAGAACAGACCTGACAACAAACTCATTATCAGAGAGAGAACAGACCTGACGACAAACCCATTATCAGAGAGGGAACAGACCTGACAACAAACTCATTATCAGAGAGAGAACAGACCTGACAACAAACTCATTATCAGAGGGAGCAGACCTGACGACAAACCCATTATCAGAGGGAGCAGACCTGATGACAAACTCATTATCAGAGAGGGAGCAGACCTGACGACAAACTCATTATCAGAGAGGGAGCAGACCTGATGACAAACTCATTATCAGAGAGAGAGCAGACCTGACAACAAACTCATTATCAGAGGGAGCAGACCTGATGACAAACTCATTATCAGTAAGGGAGCAGACCTGACGATAAACTCATTATCAGAGAGGGAACAGACCTGACAACAAACTCATTATCAGAGAGGGAACAGACCTGACAACAAACTCATTATCAGAGGGAACAGACCTGACGACAAAACTCATTATCAGAGGGAGCAGACCTGACAACAAACTCATTATCAGAGGGAACAGACCTGACAACAAACTCATTATCAGAGAGGGAACAGACCTGACAACAAACTCATTATCAGAGAGGGAACAGACCTGACAACAAACTCATTATCAGAGGGAACAGACCTGACGACAAACTCATTATCAGAGGGAGCAGACCTGACGACAAACTCATTATCAGAGAGAGAACAGACCTGACGACAAACTCATTATCAGAGGGAGCAGACCTGACAACAAACTCATTATCAGAGGGAACAGACCTGACAACAAACTCATTATCAGAGGGAGCAGACCTGACGACAAACTCATTATCAGAGAGAGAACAGACCTGACGACAAACTCATTATCAGAGAGAGAACAGGCCTGACAACAAACTCATTATCAGAGAGGGAACAAACCTGACGACAAACTCATTATCAGAGGGAGCAGACCTGACGACAAACTCATTATCAGAGAGAGAACAGACCTGACAACAAACTCATTATCAGAGAGGGAACAGACCTGACGACAAAACTCATTATCAGAGAGGGAACAGACCTGACGACAAACTCATTATCAGAGAGGGAGCAGACCTGACGACAAAACTCATTATCAGAGAGGGAACAGACCTGACGACAAACTCATTATCAGAGAGGGAGCAGACCTGACGACAAAACTCATTATCAGAGAGGGAACAGACCTGACGACAAACTCATTATCAGAGGGAGAACAGACCTGACAACAAACTCATTATCAGAGAGAGAACAGACCTGACAACAAACTCATTATCAGAGGGAACAGACCTGACAACAAACTCATTATCAGAGGGAGCAGACCTGACGACAAACTCATTATCAGAGGGAGCAGACCTGACGACAAACTCATTATCAGAGAGGGAACAGACCTGACGACAAACTCATTATCAGAGAGGGAACAGACCTGACGACAAACTCATTATCAGAGATGGAACAGACCTGACGACAAACTCATTATCAGAGAGGGAGCAGACCTGACGACAAACTCATTATCAGAGGGAGCAGACCTGACGACAAACTCATTATCAGAGATGGAACAGACCTGACAACAAACTCATTATCAGAGAGGGAGCAGACCTGACGACAAACTCATTATCAGAGGGAGCAGACCTGACGACAAACTCATTATCAGAGAGGGAGCAGACCTGACGACAAACTCATTATCAGAGAGGGAACAGACCTGACGACAAACTCATTATCAGAGGGAACAGACCTGACGACAAACTCATTATCAGAGAGGGAACAGACCTGACGACAAACTCATTATCAGAGAGGGAACAGACCTGACGACAAACTCATTATCAGAGATGGAACAGACCTGACGACAAACTCATTATCAGAGAGGGAACAGACCTGACGACAAACTCATTATCAGAGAGGGAACAGACCTGACGACAAACTCATTATCAGAGAGGGAACAGACCTGACGACAAACTCATTATCAGAGAGGGAACAGACCTGACGACAAACTCATTATCAGAGAGGGAACAGACCTGACGACAAACTCATTATCAGAGAGGGAACAGACCTGACGACAAACTCATTATCAGAGAGGGAACAGACCTGACGACAAACTCATTATCAGAGAGGGAACAGACCTGACGACAAACTCATTATCAGAGATGGAACAGACCTGACGACAAACTCATTATCAGAGAGGGAACAGACCTGACGACAAACTCATTATCAGAGGGAGCAGACCTGACGACAAACTCATTATCAGAGAGGGAACAGACCTGACGACAAACTCATTATCAGAGATGGAACAGACCTGACGACAAACTCATTATCAGAGAGAGAACAGACCTGACAACAAACTCATTATCAGAGATGGAACAGACCTGACGACAAACTCATTATCAGAGAGGCCAGTCCAGACAAGCGGAGCACATAGAAAAGCTATTATAACAGCTTCCGTATTAGGAAGTAAAACACGTTCCAAATAAAAGACCAGAAATAGACGCACCAAATAATTGCACTAATTTGGCAAGAGTCATAGGATTGACTTGTCAAACCATGAATGATGAGAGGGTGGAGAGAGAGAGGTGGAATGACAGCGGGAGAGAGGGGTAATGAGAGAGGGAGAGAAAGAGAGGGAGAGAGATAAAAAGAGAGAGAGTGTGTGGGTGTGTGCGTGTGTACGTGTGTATGTTGAAATCTGTGTGCAGTTTCGTATCAGTAGGGGACTGGCCCCTTGGCCTGGCCTGAGCCACAGGACATGAACAGGACATAGGCGCTACATGTGATCTCTGACTGCCCTGCGGCCATGACTTATAAAGAAGCAGGAGTAAACAGGAGCTGTGATGCAGCAGGTGATCTCTGACTGCCCTGCGGCCATGACTTATAAAGAAGCAGGAGTAAACAGGAGCTGTGATGCAGCAGGTGATCTCTGACTGCCCTGCGGCCATGACTTATAAAGAAGCAGGAGTAAACAGGAGCTGTGATGCAGCAGGTGATCTCTGACTGCCCTGCGGCCATGACTTATAAAGAAGCAGGAGTAAACAGGAGCTGTGATGCAGCAGGTGATCTCTGACTGCCCTGCGGCCATGACTTATAAAGAAGCAGGAGTAAACAGGAGCTGTGATGCAGCAGGTGATCTCTGACTGCCCTGCGGCCATGACTTATAAAGAAGCAGGAGTAAACAGGAGCTGTGATGCAGCAGGTGATCTCTGACTGCCCTGCGGCCATGACTTATAAAGAAGCAGGAGTAAACAGGAGCTGTGATGCAGCAGGTGATCTCTGACTGCCCTGCGGCCATGACTTATAAAGACGCAGGAGTAAACAGGAGCTGTGATGCAGCAGGTGATCTCTGACTGCCCTGCGGCCATGACTTATAAAGAAGCAGGAGTAAACAGGAGCTGTGATGCAGCAGGTGATCTCTGACTGCCCTGCGGCCATGACTTATAAAGACGCAGGAGTAAACAGGAGCTGTGATGCAGCAGGTGATCTCTGACTGCCCTGCGGCCATGACTTATAAAGAAGCAGGAGTAAACAGGAGCTGTGATGCAGCAGGTGATCTCTGACTGCCCTGCGGCCATGACTTATAAAGAAGCAGGAGTAAACAGGAGCTGTGATGCAGCAGGTGATCTCTGACTGCCCTGCGGCCATGACTTATAAAGAAGCAGGAGTAAACAGGAGCTGTGATGCAGCAGGTGATCTTTGACTGCCCTGCGGCCATGACTTATAAAGAAGCAGGAGTAAACAGGAGCTGTGATGCAGCAGGTGATCTCTGACTGCCCTGCGGCCATGACTTATAAAGAAGCAGGAGTAAACAGGAGCTGTGATGCAGCAGGTGATCTCTGACTGCCCTGCGGCCATGACTTATAAAGACGCAGGAGGAAACAGGAGCTGTGATGCAGCAGGTGATCTCTGACTGCCCTGCGGCCATGACTTATAAAGAAGCAGGAGGAAACAGGAGCTGTGATGCAGCAGGTGATCTCTGACTGCCCTGCGGCCATGACTTATAAAGAAGCAGGAGGAAACAGGAGCTGTGATGCAGCAGGTGATCTCTGACTGCCCTGCGGCCATGACTTATAAAGAAGCAGGAGGAAACAGGAGCTGTGATGCAGCAGGTGATCTCTGACTGCCCTGCGGCCATGACTTATAAAGACGCAGGAGGAAACAGGAGCTGTGATGCAGCAGGTGATCTCTGACTGCCCTGCGGCCATGACTTATAAAGACGCAGGAGGAAACAGGAGCTGTGATGCAGCAGGTGATCTCTGACTGCCCTGCGGCCATGACTTATAAAGACGCAGGAGGAAACAGGAGCTGTGATGCAGCAGGTGATCTCTGACTGCCCTGCGGCCATGACTTATAAAGACGCAGGAAGAAACAGGAGCTGTGATGCAGCAGCCTGAAGAACCAGTCTATTAGATTACAATTGTTTACCACACTGTTTACTGCAGGGCCAGGCAGCACAGAACAGCTCCAAGGGGACTGACCAGAGAACGAGAGAGATTGAGAGAGAAGGAAATAGGCCTACACATACCAGTCTGCACTCTGATGGCTAAGCCGCAGAGACAGTTGCCTCAGATTCATATCTCAGATTTATCCAAAACAACTAACAAAAATAAGTGGTCTTGGTGTGATTTTGAAGAAGAAGAATTTACACGACTATATTTGTAAATGTTTAGCAACTCTGCCAAGAGTGCCAAGGAGTGACTGAGAGGGAGGGTGATGAAATGGAAGCCATTGGTGGTGGTGATTCAGACACCATGGAGACAACATGGAGACAACATGGAGACAACGTTACAGCTCTCCCCTTATCCCTGAGCCTCAGACGTGATGATTATGAGACCCATTAGTCACACAGACAACACACACAAGCACGCACACACACACACACACTCTCTCTCATAAATAAGCCTGCTCTTCCCTAACCATCCCACCCCCATCTGTTCACTGTAATAACACACACTGTATTTTGTTCCTGTATAATGATTTATGATTTCTGTGCAAATGATGACAGACATTACAGACTCAGGGGTAGAAGTGTATCATCATGAGCAGACAGAGATAACCTTACTGTGTTCCGTACCATAGTGTAGATCGAGGCCTTTGAAAATAAGCAGTTGTCATGTATTTTACAGTAACAATTAGCTTGTTTCAGATAGAGGCTGTAGTTAGCTGTAGGCTTCAGTAAATACAAACTAGAGTAATGTTGGTTTGTCCTGTATCTGCTCTGCCTGTGAATGTCAATGACTGGATACATTGTCTTCAACAGCACAGAGAAAACCCCCGCCTCCAGAAACACAAACGCACATGCTCGTATGCACTCACACTCACACACACACACACACACACACACACACACACACACACACACACACACACACACACACACACACACACACACACACCACACACAGTAGTATAAACCGGCAAACGCAGAGGCACAATTGCAGTGAACAATCATCCCCGGACCGGGACCCGCTCTGCTGTACAATGGATCTTTTTTGAATGGGTTAAACAATGGCTCTCAGTGCCATATTAAAAAGACACAAATGATTAGTAATTCAGACTGCTGAATAGGACTTTTCAGCATCCTGCATTCTGCAATATGTCCTTAACAATGTGACAATAAGGTTCAGTGTGTCGCCTGTCACTGTGTGTTGAAATGCAGCTTATTAGCAAGGGCGGGCGCTAGCACCAGGAAAGCTAATTCAGATCACTGATGGTTAGCTCTCTCTCTCTTTATGAGATCTAGGCCCTAAAACAACATTGCACAAGAATGTGCAACACTGTATTCACCGCAGGCACATGCCACACTGAGATATCAAGTAAAGGGAAAGTGAAATGAGAAAGCTCCTTCATCCATCTCAACTGCTTTCCTTTCCACCCTGAAGAAACAGGCTAACCATGAAAGGTGAACTTGAAGAGAGAGGGCACTGGCAGTCAGAGACTGGCAACATTGCCTTCTGGGTTAAACCTGCAGATGTAGGATCTTAATTTAAGCCACGTCGCTACAGCAGGAAAATAATTCTGCAGCAACAGCAAATGTGAAATATTATGTGGATTATAATTAATGAAACATTTTGTAAGGGTTGATAAAACATTTCATGAGGGAAAATCAAGCCTGAAATGTCAAAGTGGAAATTGCAAACTTCAGAAGCGTTTTTAAACCTCAAATACAATACAGGTTTGACATTTCCTGCATTGCAGGAAAGTTCTGCAACAGTATAATCAAATCAAGATCCTACATCTGTAGTTGAACCTATCCCACCTACCCGTCTCCTCTCATCCCTCAATCCTGCCCGCTCTATCAACACACCAAGCCTCTCTCTCTCTCTGTGTTCTCTCTCTTTTTCTATCAGCAGGACAATGACAGATAATTGAGAAGTGGGTGCCAGGTTGCCACGGCAACGATAATAAGGGCATTGCGTGGTAAAGTGGTGAAGCAGATCCGGTGTAGGATTGGTGCGTAGTGGCAAGTTGGGGAGAGGGGTGAATCTGATTCATCCAGGCTTTATGGGGTCTGGTAAAGTATTTGCCATGCAGCTATAGGTCTACCCCCACCCCACCCCACCCCCTCATCTCTCTGCAGCTGCAATCCGAGAGGACCCCCCCCATATAATCCAACCACATCAGCACCAAACCTCCACAAATTAATCATGGCTAAGGGTAGGATCTATTTGGCTATGGAGAGAAGGAGCAAGGACATGAGACAATACCAAGCCAGTCAACCAGTTCTTGGAAGTACCCCCCTTTTAATAAAGGATTTTGGGTAATAGGCATAGGGTTGGACATACGGAAGGTGTGTTTGAGCATGCAATACAAATGAACTTTGACCTCACATAGTGATACGACAGTGTGTTCACACATTCTACAACCTTTGTATAATTCTAATCCTACACCTTAACGTTGTCTCTTTCATCAATGTCAGTCCCCTCTGATACACAAACGATTATCCAAGAGGAGTCTGATGCATTTTACTGCATACAGTATTCTCCTACACTACAGCATCTCTCACTGTCTTTAATCTGGTCCGGTCTGGTGTGTTTTACTGCATACAGTATTCTCATACACTACAGCATCTCTCACTGTCTTTAATCTGGTCCTGTCTGATGCATTTTACTGCATACAGTATTCTCCTACACTACAGCATCTCTCACTGTCTTTAATCTGGTCCGGTCTGGTGTGTTGTACTGCATACAGTATTCTCCTACACTACAGCATCTCTCACTGTCTTTAATATGGTTCGGTCTGGTGTGTTGTACTGCATACAGTATTCTCCTACACTACAGCATCTCTCACTGTCTTTAATATGGTTCGGTCTGGTGTGTTGTACTGCATATAGTATTCTCCTACACTACAGCATCTCTCACTGTCTTTAATCTGGTCCGGTCTGGTGTGTTGTACTGCATACAGTATTCTCCTACACTACAGCATCTCTCACTGTCTTTAATCTGGTCCGGTCTGGTGTGTTGTACTGCATACAGTATTCTCCTACACTACAGCATCTCTCACTGTCTTTAATCTGGTCCGGTCTGGTGTGTTTTACTGTGTACAGTATTCTCCTAAACTAATCTGGTCCGGTCTGGTGTGTTGTACTGCATACAGTATTCTCCTACACTACAGCATCTCTCACTGTCTTTAATATGGTTCGGTCTGGTGTGTTGTACTGCATACAGTATTCTCCTACACTACAGCATCTCTCACTGTCTTTAATATGGTTCGGTCTGGTGTGTTGTACTGCATACAGTATTCTCCTACACTACAGCATCTCTCACTGTCTCTAATCTGGTCCTGTCTGATGTTTTTTACTCTATACAGCATTATCCTACACTAATCTGGTCCTGTCTGATGTGTTTTACTGTATACAGCATTCTCCTACACTACAGCATCTCTCTGTCTCTAATCTGGTCCTGTCTGATGTGTTTTACTCTATACAGCATTCTCCTACACTAATATGGTCCTGTCTGATGTGTTTTACTCTATACAGCATTCTCCTACACTAATCTGGTCTTGTCTGATGTGTTTTACTCTATACAGCATTCTCCTACACTACAGCATCTCTCTGTCTCTAATATGGTCCTGTCTGCTGTGTTTTACTGTATACATCATTCTCCTACACTAATATGGTCCTGTCTGCTGTGTTTTACTCTATACAGCATTCTCCTACACTAATCTGGTCCTGTCTGATGTGTTTTACTGTATACAGCATTCTCCTACACTAATCTGGTCTTGTCTGATGTGTTTTACTCTATACAGCATTCTCCTACACTACAGCATCTCTCTGTCTCTAATATGGTCCTGTCTGCTGTGTTTTACTGTATACATCATTCTCCTACACTAATATGGTCCTGTCTGCTGTGTTTTACTCTATACAGCATTCTCCTACACTAATCTGGTCCTGTCTGATGTGTTTTACTGTATACAGCATTCTCCTACACTAATCTGGTCTTGTCTGATGTGTTTTACTCTATACAGCATTCTCCTACACTACAGCATCTCTCTGTCTCTAATATGGTCCTGTCTGCTGTGTTTTACTGTATACATCATTCTCCTACACTAATCTGGTCCTCTCTGATGTGTCTTACTGTATACAGCATTCTCCTACACTAATATGGTCCTGTCTTCTGTGTTTTACTGTATACAGCATTCTCCTACACTAATATGGTCCTGTCTGATGTGTTTTACTGTATACAGCATTCTCCTACACTACAGCATCTCTCTGTCTCTAATATGGTCCTGTCTGCTGTGTTTTACTGTATACATCATTCTCCTACACTAATCTGGTCCTCTCTGATGTGTTTTACTGTATACAGCATTCTCCTACACTAATATGGTCCTGTCTGCTGTGTTTTACTGTATACAGCATTCTCCTACACTAATATGGTCTTGTCTGATGTGTTTTGCTGTATACAGCATTCTCCTACACTAATATGGTCCTGTCTGCTGTGTTTTACTCTATACAGCATTCTCCTACACTAATATGGTCCTGTCTGCTGTGTTTTACTGTATACAGCATTCTCCTACACTAATATGGTCCTGTCTGCTGTGTTTTACTGTGTACAGCATTCTCCTACACTAATATGGTCCTGTCTGATGTGTTTTACTGTATACAGCATTCTCCTACACTACAGCATCTCTCTGTATCTAATCTGGTCCTGTCTGATGTGTTTTACTCTATACAGCATTCTCCTACACTAATCTGGTCCTGTCTGATGTGTTTTACTGTATACAGCATTCTCCTACACTACAGCATCTCTCTGTCTCTAATCTGGTCCTGTCTGATGTGTTTTACTGTATACAGCATTCTCCTACACTAATCTGGTGCTGTCTGATGTGTTTTACTGTATACAGCATTCTCCTACACTACAGCATCTCTCTGTCTCTAATCTGGTCCTGTCTGATGTGTTTTACTGTATACAGCATTCTCCTACACTACAGCATCTCTCTGTCTCTAATCTGATCCTGTCTGCTGTGTTTTACTCTATACAGCATTCTCCTACACTAATCTGGTGCTGTCTGATGTGTTTTACTGTATACAGCATTCTCCTACACTAATATGGTCCTGTCTGCTGTGTTTTACTGTATACATCATTCTCCTACACTAATATGGTCCTGTCTGCTGTGTTTTACTGTATACAGCATTCTCCTACACTACAGCATCTCTCTGTCTCTAATCTGGTCCTGTCTGATGTGTTTTACTCTATACAGCTTTCTCCTACACTAATCTGGTCCTGTCTGATGTGTTTTACTCTATACAGCATTCTCCTACACTAATCTGGTCCTGTCTGATGTGTTTTACTGTATACAGCATTCTCCTACACTAATCTGGTCCTGTCTGCTGTGTTTTACTCTATACAGCATTCTCCTACACTAATCTGGTCCTGTCTGATGTGTTTTACTGTATACAGCATTCTCCTACACTAATCTGGTCTTGTCTGATGTGTTTTACTCTATACAGCATTCTCCTACACTACAGCATCTCTCTGTCTCTAATATGGTCCTGTCTGCTGTGTTTTACTGTATACATCATTCTCCTACACTAATATGGTCCTGTCTGCTGTGTTTTACTCTATACAGCATTCTCCTACACTAATCTGGTCCTGTCTGATGTGTTTTACTGTATACAGCATTCTCCTACACTAATCTGGTCTTGTCTGATGTGTTTTACTCTATACAGCATTCTCCTACACTACAGCATCTCTCTGTCTCTAATATGGTCCTGTCTGCTGTGTTTTACTGTATACATCATTCTCCTACACTAATCTGGTCCTCTCTGATGTGTCTTACTGTATACAGCATTCTCCTACACTAATATGGTCCTGTCTTCTGTGTTTTACTGTATACAGCATTCTCCTACACTAATATGGTCCTGTCTGATGTGTTTTACTGTATACAGCATTCTCCTACACTACAGCATCTCTCTGTCTCTAATATGGTCCTGTCTGCTGTGTTTTACTGTATACATCATTCTCCTACACTAATCTGGTCCTCTCTGATGTGTTTTACTGTATACAGCATTCTCCTACACTAATATGGTCCTGTCTGCTGTGTTTTACTGTATACAGCATTCTCCTACACTAATATGGTCTTGTCTGATGTGTTTTGCTGTATACAGCATTCTCCTACACTAATATGGTCCTGTCTGCTGTGTTTTACTCTATACAGCATTCTCCTACACTAATATGGTCCTGTCTGCTGTGTTTTACTGTATACAGCATTCTCCTACACTAATATGGTCCTGTCTGCTGTGTTTTACTGTGTACAGCATTCTCCTACACTAATATGGTCCTGTCTGATGTGTTTTACTGTATACAGCATTCTCCTACACTACAGCATCTCTCTGTATCTAATCTGGTCCTGTCTGATGTGTTTTACTCTATACAGCATTCTCCTACACTAATCTGGTCCTGTCTGATGTGTTTTACTGTATACAGCATTCTCCTACACTACAGCATCTCTCTGTCTCTAATCTGGTCCTGTCTGATGTGTTTTACTGTATACAGCATTCTCCTACACTAATCTGGTGCTGTCTGATGTGTTTTACTGTATACAGCATTCTCCTACACTACAGCATCTCTCTGTCTCTAATCTGGTCCTGTCTGATGTGTTTTACTGTATACAGCATTCTCCTACACTACAGCATCTCTCTGTCTCTAATCTGATCCTGTCTGCTGTGTTTTACTCTATACAGCATTCTCCTACACTAATCTGGTGCTGTCTGATGTGTTTTACTGTATACAGCATTCTCCTACACTAATATGGTCCTGTCTGCTGTGTTTTACTGTATACATCATTCTCCTACACTAATATGGTCCTGTCTGCTGTGTTTTACTGTATACAGCATTCTCCTACACTACAGCATCTCTCTGTCTCTAATCTGGTCCTGTCTGATGTGTTTTACTCTATACAGCTTTCTCCTACACTAATCTGGTCCTGTCTGATGTGTTTTACTCTATACAGCATTCTCCTACACTAATCTGGTCCTGTCTGATGTGTTTTACTGTATACAGCATTCTCCTACACTAATCTGGTCCTGTCTGCTGTGTTTTACTCTATACAGCATTCTCCTACACTAATCTGGTCCTGTCTGATGTGTTTTACTCTATACAGCATTCTCCTACACTACAGCATCTCTCTGTCTCTAATCTGGTCCTGTCTGATGTGTTTTACTCTATACAGCATTTTCCTACACTAATATGGTGCTGTCTGCTGTGTTTTACTGTATACAGCATTCTCCTACACTAATCTGGTCCTGTCTGCTGTGTTTTACTGTATACAGCATTCTCCTACACTAATATGTTGCTGTCTGCTGTGTTTTACTGTATACAGCATTCTCCTACACTAATATGGTCCTGTCTGCTGTGTTTTACTGTATACATCATTCTCCTACACTAATATGGTCTTGTCTGATGTGTTTTACTGTATACAGTATTTTCCTACACTAATATGGTCCTATCTGATGTGTTTTACTGTATACAGTATTTTCCTACACTAGGCTACAGCATCTCTCACTGTGCTCTAATGTCTAACACAGAGAGCAAAGGATCTGACAATGGCAGGAGTGCAGCTGCTATAGATGCAATCTGTAAGGGCAGGGCAGCGCAGGGCAGGTGCCCGTGTCACCAATGTGTGTCTGTTGATACCTCCTCCTGCAGGGGAGAGATAACAAACAAACAGAGAGAATCAGGGAACCAGTTAACCACAGTGAGCCACACCCAGCAGCTCTCAGTTTGACTTCTGCTACTGTTTACAACTGTTTTCATGAGCCCTAATTAAAGTGTAACACCCACAAACAAAAAGGTGTCGAGAAGTTAAACAGAGATGACAATATAAGATGTTTTATAAACTGGGTTGATCGAGCCCTGAATGCTGATTGGCTGACAGCAGTGGTATATCAGACCGTATACCACGGGTATGACAAAACATGTATTTTTACTGCTCTAATTACATTGGTAACCAGTTTATAAAAGCAATAAGGCACTTCGGGGGTTTAAGGACTGTATCCAGACACTCCGCGTTGTGTCGTGCTTAAGAACAGCCCGTAGTCATATACCACAACCCCTCTGGCCTTATTGCTTAATTATAGCTATAATGTGTTATTCTACTGTTGTAAGGGGTTGGAAACGTAGTAGAAGCATTTAATGCATTTTATTTAATATAGAAACAACCATATGAGTTTATGAAACCAAAATTAGAACTTACAGATCTTATCTAGAAACAACTACTTCAACCAAAAGGAACATCATGTCGAGATGGTAGCAATTTCCCACACAGATTTCACCCTCTCACTCTGTACTCCGCCCAACACCACACGCTGAGGGAGGTCTCTTCCTGTTTCTAAGATGCCCAATGTAGATGATCCTCAGTAGACCCGGTCTAGCAGGGTGGAGTGAGGCTGTGGTTAAAGCCATGCTCCCCACAGTTTCCTCTCCCATGCTCTATAGGGCCACAGGTGGCCGGAGAAAGGGGATGTGAACCCTGCAAGTGGGGAGGGGGGGGGGGGGTGGTGAGGAGGGTGGAGGAGGAGATAGGGGAGGTAGTGGAGAGAGGTAGATTGAGGAGAAGGGTGGAGGAGTAGAGAGGGGAGGTGGTGGAGAGAGGTAGAGGGTGGAGGAGGAGAGGTGGTGGGGAGAGGTAGATTGAGGAGGAGGGTGGAGGAGGAGAGAGGGGAGGTGGTGGAGAGCGGTAGAGGGTGGAGGAGGAGAGGTGGTGGAGAGAGGTAGATTGAGGAGGAGGGTGGAGGAGAAGAGAGGGAGGTGGTGGAGAGAGGTAGAGGGTGGAGGAGGAGAGGTGGTGGGGAGAGGTAGATTGAGGAGGAGGGTGGAGGACCTCCCAATAGTATCTCTCTACATATTATTTTTAGTTCAGAGAATCACACACCACAACCCCCCCCCCCACACACACACACACACACACACACACACACACACCACAAGCTGCACATGTGTTGAGACGTCAAGTAGAAACACAGCCCACTTCCCGGAATCAGGGCAGTGGGGCAGAACTATAGGTTTGGTAATAGGCCTGAACACACAGAGGAGGTTGCAATAGTGCAATGATATACAGTGGGGCAAAAAAGTATTTAGTCAGCCACTAATTGTGCAAGTTCTCCCACTTAAAAAGATGAGAGAGTCCTGTAATTTTCATCATAGGTACACTTCAACTAGGACAGACAAAATGAGAAAAAAAATCCAGAAAATCACATTGTAGGATTTTTAATGAATTTATTTGCAAATTATGGTGGAAAATAAGTATTTGGTCACCTACAAACAAGCAAGATTTCTGGCTCTCACAGACCTGTAACTTCTTCTTTAAGAGGCTCCTCTGTCCTCCACTCGTTACCTGTATTAATGGCACCTGTTTGAACTTGTTATCAGTATAAAAGACACCTGCCCACAACCTCAAACAGTCACACTCCAAACTCCACTATGGCCAAGACCAAGGAGCTGTCAAAGGACACCAGAAACAAAATTGTAGACCTGCACCAGGCTGGGAAGACTGAATCTGCAATAGGTAAGCAGCTTGGTTTGAAGAAATCAACTGTGGGAGCAATTATTAGGAAATGGAAGACATACAAGACCACTGATAATCTCCCTCGATCTGGGGCTCCACGCAAGATCTCACCCCGTGGGATCAAAATTATCACAAGAACGGTGAGCAAAAATCCCAGAACCACACGGGGGGACCTAGTGAATGACCTTCAGAGAGCTGGAACCAAAGTCTACCATCAGTAACACACTACGCCACCAGGGTCTCAAATCCTGCAGTGCCAGACGTGTCCCCCTGCTTAAGCCAGTACATGTCCAGGCCCGTCTGAAGTTTGCTAGAGAGCATTTGGATGATCCAGAAGAAGATTGGGAGAATGTTATATGGTCAGATTAAACTTTTTGGTAAAAACTCAACTCATTGTGTTTGGAGGACAAAGAATGCTGAGTTGCATCCAAAGAACACCATACCTACTGTGAAGCATGGGGGTGGAAACATCATGCTTCTGGGCTGTTTTTCTGCAAAGGGACCAGGACGACTGATCTGTGAAAAGGAAAGAATAAATGGGGCCATGTATCGTGAGATTTTGAGTGAAAACCTCCTTCCATCAGCAAGGGCATTGAAGATGAAACGTGGCTGGGTCTTTCAGCATGACAATGATCCCAAACACACCACCCGGGCAACGAAGGAGTGGCTTCATAAGAAGCATTTCAAGGTCCTGTAGTGGCCTAGCCAGTCTCCAGATCTCAACCCCATAGAAAATCTTTGGAGGGAGTTGAAAGTCCGTGTTGCCCAGCAACAGCCCCAAAACATCACTGCTCTAGAGGAGATCTGCATGGAGGAATGGGCCAAAATACCAGCAACAGTGTGTGAAAACCTTGTGAAGATTTACAGAAAACGTTTGACCTCTGTCATTGCCAACAAAGGGTATTTAACAAAGTATTGAGATAAACTTTTGTTATTGACCAAATTTGTTATTGACCGTTTTCTCCCATGCAGCAGAGTTCCTCCAGGTTTGGAGGAAGGTATTTACCTCCTGTCCCTTCAGCGGTGAAGCGGTTTAAAGATTTGGCCAATGAGTGGCGAGTTTCTTAGCTCCAGAGGCTAATGAGGGGGTTAATCATAGGATGGTGCTTCCAAATAAACAGCGCCGGTTTACGCGATTTCTGAGAGGGACAGGTGGATGTATTTGGATGAGCCAATTTCGCCAACAAGGATGTTTGGCTCGGGGGCCCTCCTCCCCAAGAATTTACTCTGCCAACAGTGCTCCCAAGCGGCTCGGTCAATAGTGGCAAATTACTGGTTGCCGAGGTCCCCGAACCCAGTGTGGGCCGGGTATCAGAATGCACAGTTCCTTCCCCAGGTTCAGACACACAGTTGTAAAGACTGGTGGATCTGAAAACAAGCATGACAAAGAAAAATGTTTTATCCAAGTCCTCGGGGTGGTGCCCTGCTCCTTCAGGACATAATGTAGGAAGACAGGCAGTTTGCTCTGTCCAGTTTCACCATGGGTGATGAGGACGGTGACGAGATGGTGGGGTCGGCAGTTCGCTGTGCGTCCTCCTCCTTTTCGTAGCGTCATTAGGTCAACCTCCCCGAGGTCCTAGCGCCTGTCTTGAGAGGAGTTTTCATCTCTCCTTCAAAAGCAGGCTATTCAGTGGTCCCCATGTCAGAAGTACAGCGCGGTTGGTACAGCCAGTACTTCTTAGTTTCCATGAGCGATGGAATGTTGCATCCCATCCTTTAAACAAGAACTTCAAGGTTGCAAGTTCAAAATGCTCACACTTTGCCAGCTATTGCAGTCGGTGCGTCCCAGCGATTGGGTCACGTCCATAGATCTGAAGGATGCATATTTTCATGTGCTATACATCCTCCCTAGAGGCAGCTTTGGCACTAGTGTGGTGCCATGGGATCAGAGTATTGGCCTATCTGGACAATTAGCTGGTCATAGCGGAGTCAAGGGAGCAGGTGGAGCTCCACACTGCCACGCTGGTTTCCCATATTCGGTCTCTGGGATTCATAGTTAATCACAAGAAAAGTGTTTGACTCCAGCTCAGCGCATTCATTTTCTGCTTCTCGTTCTGGACTCGGTTCTGAATCATGCGTTTTTGTCCCAACAGAGGGTCTGCCTTTTTCGCTTGTGCCTGTGGTAATAGGGTCTGATGGTCTCTGTGAAAGCTGTAGTGCCTCTGAGACTTCTGTTAATGCGTCTCTTTCAGCGCTGGGTGATTGCTACATGTCTGGACACATCTCACCACTGTCATCAAGGTATCCCTATATCCCATTGAGCCTAAGGGGGTTGACTCCTTGGAGTCAACAGAAGCATCCTTACTGGGACGGGCAGCAGTGTGTGTGGGCTACTCGGAAAGAGGCATTTGGTCAAAAGCCCAAAGAGCGCTGCATATCAATTACCTAGAGATACTGACTGTTTGCTAGCGCTGAGGCATTTCCTTCTAATGTTGGAGGGCCAGCATGTGTTGGAAAGGTTCGACAACATGACGGTGGTGGCGTTCCTCAACAGGCAGGGATGCTGATCTCTCTTTCTCCTATTTACCGGATTTATTTGATATTAATGGTGAACAATTAACATTTATCTAATAGTAAGACATTTTTGTCCTACTATTGCTGTGTTTTTATGGTCTCCACTCTAGTTCCCTGCAGCTAATCTGGGCGTATGGTCACTAGAGATGGCTTGAGTTGACAAATGAGTTAAAGACTGCATTACATAGACAAGATGGGGTGGGTGTAACCGAGATAGAGATAGCCTGGAAGAGTTTAGAACAATCCCTTATTGTCTCAATCATCCTGGCATCTGGGAAACTAAGCTGGATTTGGGGTAAAACAACATCCCGTGTAGATAACCAGGAGATGAACCAAGGTGGTTTATGGGAGGGGTGGAATGACTAAGCATTCTTAGTGTCAGCTATATAAAGAACTCTGCACTGTCTATAAAGGTTAGGCTACTCGGCCCAACAGTCAAGAGTGTTGGGTTGACTAGTCTCATTATTGCAGTAATTAATCAATATTAAATAAAGATGATTGTTTGAAGAAATGAAGTCTCTCTCAGTATGAATTTCCACAACACTTCCCAGAACTCTGAACACGAGTGCGGAGCTACTTTCCATGAGGGTTTTACCCCAGGAGGGTAAAACTCTCATATGCAGATTTTGGTTTGGGGCGTGATCGTATGTCCCCGTGTGACCGATTGAAAGGGAACGTACAGTTATGAATTTAACCACTGTTCCCGAAGGAGGGAATGAGGTATAACATATTTTTGCCCCACAGCTTCAGGGCGATTGGGCTCGCTGAGGAGCGGTACTGAATTGAGGAAATGGATGCGAGCTCCGGTATTATCGCCAGGAAGGTGGGGCTTCTGAGGGCGGGCTCTGCATCCATTGGCCTGCTGAGTGTGATTTTAGGTTGCTTCAGGTGAATATGATTGGTTGTTGACTCCCCATAGTATGTTATACC
Source organism: Oncorhynchus mykiss (assembly GCF_013265735.2). Taxonomy (NCBI): domain Eukaryota; kingdom Metazoa; phylum Chordata; class Actinopteri; order Salmoniformes; family Salmonidae; genus Oncorhynchus; species Oncorhynchus mykiss. Next base: position 54,717,591 of record NC_048582.1, on the reverse strand, counting down.
ATATTCCCTCCTTCAGGGAACAGTAGTTATATTCATAACTGTACGTTCTCACATGGTGTCCCTGAGAGGAGATAGGTCCTCTCATGGTGTCTCTGAGAGGAGAGAGGTTCTCACATGGTGTCCCTGAGAGGAGAGAGTCTCTCACATGGTGTCTCAGAGAGAGGTTCTCACATGGAGTCTCTGAGAGGAGAGAGGTTCTCACATGGTGTTCCAGACTGAGACAAGAGGCCCTTTTCCCGGGTTCATCAGCATGAGAATGTCTCACCCCTACATCCATTCACTACTGCCAGCCTTTCACCAATCAGTGTGTGTGTCTGTGTGCGTGTGAGCATGTAAGCGTCAGCCTTGCCAGCTTGGCACCAGTCTGAGGGCATCCTCTCAACAGAGCCACATCTCACCCCTACATCCATTCACCACTGCCAGCCTGTCACCAGTCAATGTGTGTGTGCGTGCGCGTGTGCGTGTGTGTGTGCGTGCGAGTCTTGCCAGCTTGGCACCAGTCTGAGGGCATCCTCTCAACAGAGCCACATCCTGCCTTGCCATGAAAACCATGTGGCTCAAAGAGAAGTGCTCCAAAGCAGCCATCACAGAGAGAACAAGCTATCGATAACAAGAGCTGGCATCCTACACTCACACTGACACGAGCCAATCAGGTATCGAAGGCGCTTTAAAGGGGAATGAAAGTGGATGTTATGTTGCTCCATTACGACATGTTCTGGCCTAAAGCTGAATGGATTGTAATACATATTACAGTAGCACATAATGATATAACGATACACTCTGTCACGCAATGAATGTCAAATCAAATCAAATTGACCCAGATCCATCTATTTATCATCTATTACCATTACTGTATTACAATACAAATGAGGTCAAGCTGCTAGACGACGACACTGTCTGACTAATCGTTGTGCTTGTTTACCTAGGCAACAAGACAACAATTACAAGTCCATGCAGTAAAGCTCTGAGGATAGAACTGATCTGATCTGAGTTGTTTGGATTTGATTTATCCAGGAACAGAGCAGGGTTATGTTGAGGCTTTATATATCCATGAGTGACTCATGTTTGAACACACAAAGAGAAACAACGAGTACCTATCATCCGACAGCATTCAGCACGACTCCATAACAGCAGCAACAGAACAAAAGAGTATGATATTATTACATCATGAGGAACAGTGATGCACGGTAAAAAAATTTAAATTGTTGGGTAAATTCTGATTGCCAGTCACGGAGAAGAAAGTAACCATTCCTATTCTATTCAATGCATTTTTATGCAAAAGATGTGTAGACTGTTGGGCAAAAAAAAGTACATGCAAGTAAACTGTGTTTACTTGCATGTACCCCCCCCCCCCCCCCCCCTCTCGCTCTCTGTGTGACAATAGAAAGTGACAATACAAAGAAAGTGAATGTCTGTAGAACTGAAAGTACTGTTCTTTTCCCGGTGAAATAGAGGCTTTTTGTGTGAGCGGCCCACACACACACACACACACACACACACACTTCATAATGGCTCTGGCTTGTGACGTTATTCAGAGAAATAACAGCAGAAAGGGCGGCCAGGATTTACTTCTGTATGTCAGTTATTACATACTGTATGCCCTACAAAGGCACAATACTTTGATTTCTTTCTTTCAGAGAGAGAAATACATTGTGATGGAGAGAAAGAGCAAGAGAAAAAGCACAAGAGGGAGAGAATAATGGAGAAAGAGAGAAAAACAGAGAGAAAAACAGATGAAGAGAAAACATGAGAATGAGAGCGATTAAACATGGATCTAAACATGGATCTGGACAAGAGAGAGAAGACACATGGTCGTGTGTGTGTAAGAGAGAGAGAGGAGAGAGCGATAAAGAGAGAGAGAGAAAGAGAAAGAGAGAGATGGATGGATGGATGGATGATTCACGACAATCAGTAATATAATCTTCTCTATGGTGTTGATCAACTGACTCCTGCTGAACGCTTGGAAGGCGTGTTGCCATGGTGTGGGAAGAGATGTGCCTGTAAAAGCCATTACCAATCAGGTTAAGGCACTAACACAGGGAGTAGAGAGAGGGACGGATGGAGAGGAAGGAGAGGCAACACACACACAACCCCCAGCTCATATCCTAAATTGCTTACTGGGTTTTAAATCGTACTTAATATGATTACTACTGGTGGTGTTTATGGTTCTGCAGACTGCAAATGGATCAAAGCCGGGCCGGGTGCTGTGTTGCAAAAACCTCTAGGTGTGTCAGTCAGAACTAAGAATGGATTTCATCTGAGTAGAGGAACAGAAACCAAGCAACAGTACTTTCATAATTTCCACACAGACCACTGTTAAATAAAAAATTGTGTAAGCTTCCTCTTGCGAAACTTCCCTTTCTGGAAGTGACAGAGATGAATTAGATAGAGAAACGAGATGAAGAGAGGGCGGTCTACACCTTTCATTTCAAATGAAAACCAAAAAGACAAGTACATTCAAAAGTACTTGAAAACACCACAAATGAACAGGGCATCTTGAGTAACACTACTCTAACACCAATATGGCTGCCGTTCTCACCCACACCCATAGTCCAACCAGACAATAACATCATATGATCAATTACCAGTTCATGTTATCCACAGCAACTTACAAGTAACAAGAATCTGACAAAGGTTTTTGTGTTTGTTTTTTTAAAGAGATTTTGAGATTCTGTTTGTAATGAAAAGTGGTATATCAAATAAATGTATAAATATTACTATTTTATATAGCTGTATATTGACAGTAGCTATTGAGGGCATTAAACCCACAACACAGGGGTTGCCTTTCAATGATCCAACCAACTGAACCATGGTAACCACAGCTACACAACGTGATGCGTCCTAAACCAAGGCCCTGTCGGTTTTGATCCTTTGTTGTCTGGTGTGTGCATTCATGATGTTGTATGTATCCTCTGGGGACTCCTCAGATCTCTAATAATAATTAAGCGGGAACTCCTGCCTGGACTGACTGGGTAAGGAAGGGGGGTTTACTGATTACACCTGCCGACATGTCTCTCCTCTCTCCAGAGGACAAAGAATAGGATAGAGTCACTCAGGGAAGTGTGTTGTTAAAGGAAAGGAAAGCAGCTCCTAATCATGTCCTTATTGAAGCCTAGGCATTCCCAACCCAGTAGCACTATTGTGAAATAGACAAGTTCATTTTTTTCACGATTTTGTATGCAGTGAATTTCATCACAGATAAAGACAGTAGGTTAATTGGGACAGAAATGATAGGAGGGAGATAATTGAATCTCATCACAGAAAACTTTAGCAAGGAACCCTCTGGTTGTGTGTTTGAATCTCATCACGGACAACTTTAGCATTTGAGCTAATTAGCAACTTTGCAACTACTTACTACTTTTTAGCTACTTTGCGACTACTTAGCATGGTAACTAACCCTTCCCCTAATCCTTTAACCTAACTCCTAACCTTAACCCTTTAACTACTTAGCTAGCATGTTACCTAACCCTAACCTAGCTAACGTTAGCCACCTAGCTAGCCTAAATAATATTAGCCACAACAAATTTGCCTCTCCCTAGCCCATTGGGGAGTTGCAGCGATGAGACAAGATCGTATTTGGACATCACGAAATTGGGGAGAAAAAGGGGGTAAAATTACAAACTAAAAATAATAACAATACAGGTAAGCTAGTTGTCAAACAGTCCTAATTCAAGTCTAATCAATCGATGAAGGGGTCTATACTCAAGGAGACGCACACACACCGTGTTAAATAAATACACACTACAAAAATCACCAGTTTTCAGTCAGGCATCTTGGGGGATGTCCAAGGATCTTTGCTGGAGGGCCTTCAAATCACACAAAGCCCTCTCTTTGAGAACAATCGATAATCTGCTTTTATCTTCATACGTTCACTTTGAATTGGGGGCTTAAAAGGAAATTGATATTTCATTGTTGAAGCTTTAAAGGTATTTGATAAGGAACCGGCTAAAAAGCACATTTTTTTTCTGGAAACAATGGCTGCAGGAGTATCAGAGTGCTTATCCAGAGGTCAGGGTATCCCTCCTATCACTTTTATCTGGAATCAGACAAGACATCTCTCTCTCTCTCTCTCCAATTCAATGGGCTTCATTGGCATGGGAAACATATGTTTACATTGCCAAAGCAAGTGAAATAGATAAACAAAGAATAGATAAACAAAAGTGAATACAGTATCTTATGCATTCTAAATTACCGCCCATTTGGAAAAGGAATATGCAATAAATATTTACTCTGAACTGTGCTTCGGTAGGTTGGTGTTAGATGGAAGGCCGTGTTGCCAAACCGAGTCCTTTGAAGAATGTCTCTGCTGGTAAATTGAATACGTTGTAGTAACGTTGTTGTGTGGTAGACGGGATACTCTGTCTGTTCCTTCCTAACCCTCATTTGCAGCGGCTGTTGCGAACTCAACGGCTAGGAAGTATCACTTCTGTAGTGAATAAGTTCAAAGTTCATACCATTCGCAACCAAAGCTCACGCTGATGTTGGCTTCGTTCTGTAGATATTATCTGAACCATTCTGACATCGGACCGTCGTCTTCACGTCCTCGGAACAGGAGGTTATATTGTCGTCAAGGCTTTATATAGGAAGGGAGAGGAGGGCGTGTTTGAAAAGTTTTATAGCCCATGTCCCTTCACAGGTGCGGGCCACTGATTGAGCATAGCCCTAACCTTATGAAAACACAAATCTCACATTATAGAAGCTGAAATCACAATTCATCCCATCACAAATAATTTAATATTCAAACATTTAAATTGAACAACAATTCCATGTGAATCCGATAACTCCAATGTGTAGACTTTCCACTGTACAGTTTATGTCATCTTATCATTGATGAGAATGTCTCAGATGACAACCGAACTTACATCATATTCATTAAGTACCACCGCATATGTTCAATTGGTTGGATTACCAGAATATTGTTCATTTCCCCCCACCTTCTGATGTTCCCAGAATCTCTATGTTAACCAAGGGTTTTGCAAATGTAACATCAGTAGGGTAGAGAGAGGAAAAATGGGGGAAGAGGTATTTATGACTGTCATAAACCTACCCCCAGGCCAACGTCATGACAATGTGCAAATAATTAAAGCACAGGACCCTGTCTTTCAACGATAATTCGTAAAAATCCAAATAACTTTACAGATCTTCATTATAAAAGGTTTTGAACACTGTTTCCCATGCTTGTTCAATGAACCATAAACAATTCATGAACATACACCTGTGGAACAGTCATTAATACACTAACAGCTTACAGACGGTAGGCAATTAATGTCACAGTTATGAAAACTTAGGACACTAAAGAGTCCTTTCTACTGACTCTGAAAAACACCAAAAGAAAATGTCCAGGGTCCCTGCTCATCTGCGTGAACGTGCCTTAGGCATGCTGCAAGGAGGCATGAGGACTGCAGATGTGGCCAGGTGAATAAATTGCAATGTCTGTACTGTGAGACGCCTAAGACAGCGCTACAGGGAGACAGGACGGACAGCTGATCGCCCTCGCAGTGGCAGACCACGTGTAACAACACCTGCACAGGATCGGTACATCCGAACATCACACCTACGGGACAGGTACAGGATGGCAACAACAACTGCCCGAGTTACACCAGGAACGCACAATCCCTCCATCAGTGCTCAGACTGTCCGCAATAGGCTGAGAGAGGCTGGACTGAGGGCTTGTAGGCCAGTTGTAAGGCAGGTCCTCACCAGACATCACCGGCAACAACGTCGCCCATGGGCACAAACCCACCGTCACTGGACCAGACAGGACTGGCAAAAAGTGCTCTTCAATGACGAGTGATGGTCGGATTCGCATTTATCGTCGAAGGAATGAGTGTTACACCGAGGCCTGTCCTCTGGAGCGTGATCAATTTGGAGGGTCCATCATGGTCTGGGGCGGTGTGTCACTGAGTTTGTTGTCAGTGCAGGCAATCTCAACACTGTGATTTACAGGGAAGACAATGTGGTACCCTTCCTGCAGGCTCATCCTGACATGACCCTCCAGCATGACAATGCCTCCAGCCATACTGCTCATTCTGTGCATGATTTCCTGCAAGACAGGAATGTCAGTGTTCTGCCATGGCCAGCGAAGAGCCCAGATCTCAATCCCATTGAGCACGTCTGGGACCTGTTGGATCGGAGGGTGAGGGACAGGGCCATTACCCCCAGAAATGTCCGGGAACTTGCAGGTGCCTTGGTGGAAGAGTGGGGTAACATCTCACAGCAAGAACTGGCAAATCTGGTGCAGTCCATGAGGAGGAGATGCACTGCAGTACTTAATGCAGCTGGTGGCCACACCAGATACTGACTGTTACTTTTGATTTTGATCCCCCCTTTTGTTCAGGGACACACTATTCAATTTCTGTTAGTCACATGTCTGTGGAACTTGTTCAGTTTATGTCTCAGTTGTTGAATCTTGTTATGTTCATGCAAATATTTACACATGTTAATTTTGCTGAAAATAAATGCAGTTGACAGTGAGAAGACGTTTCTTTTTTTGCTGTGTTTATTTACAATGGTGTTTGTTCTTCACTGGTTGCCCTTCTGGCAACAGGTCACAAATCTTGCTGCTGTGATTGCACATTGTGGTATTTCACCCAATAGATATGGGAGTTCATGTGTCTCTATGGTCAAACATTTGGCAGGAGGTTAGGAAGTGCAGCTCAGTTTCCACCTCATTTTGTGGGCAGTGTGCACATAGCCTGTCTGTCACGGCAGATTTCCTCCTCTTCCTCTGAAGAGGTGAAACAAGGATCGGACCAATATGCGGCGTGGTAAATGTCCATGGTATTTAATATGAAAACTCAACATGAACACAAATACAAAACAACAAAGTGAACTGGCAACGAAACAGTCCCGTGTGGCACAAACACTGACACAGGAAAGAATCACCCACAAAATACCCAAAGAACATGGCTGCCTAAATATGGTTCCCAATCAGAGACAACGATAAACACCTTCCTCTAATTGAGAACCAATCTAGGCAACCATAGACTTACATAAAAACCTAGACTAGACAACACCCCATAAACATACAAAACCCCTAGACCTGACAAAACACATAAATCCCCCATGTCACACCCTGACCTAACCAAAATAATAAAGAAAACAAAGATAACTAAGGCCAGGGCGTGACACTGTCTTCTCTTGAGTGCCAGGTCTGCCTACCTGCCTACCTCTCAGGCTATGCTCACTGAGTCTGTACATAGTCAAGGCTTTCCTTAATTTTGGTTCAGTCACAGTGGTCAGGTATTCTGCCACTGTGTACTCTCTTAGGGTCGAATTGCATTCTAGTCTGCTTTGTTTTTTTGGTCAATTATTTCCAATGTGTCAAGTAATTATCTTTTTGTTTTCTCATGATTTGTTTGGGTCCAATTGTGTTGCTATCCTGAGGCTCTGTGGGTTCTGTTTATGAACAGAGCCCCAGGACCAGCTTGCATAGGGGACTCTTCTCCAGGTTCATTTCTCTGTAGGTGATGGCTTTGTTATGGAAGGTTTGGGAATCGCTTCCTTTTAGGTAGTTGTATAATTTTACAGATCTTTTATGGATTTTGATAATTAGAGGGTATTGGCGTAATTCTGCTCTGCATGCATTATTTGGAGTTTAATGTTGTACACGGAGGACGTTTTTGCAGAATTCTGCATTCAGTCTCTTAATTTGGTGTTTGTCCCATTTTGTGAATTCTTGGTTGGTGAGCGGACCCCAGACCTCACAACCATAAACGGAAATGGGTTCTATAACTGATCAAAGTATTTTTAGCCAGATCCTAATTGGTATGTCAAATGTTATGTTCCTTTTGATGGCATAGAATGCCCTTCTTGCCTTGTATCTCAGATTGTTCACAGCTTTGTGGAAGTTACCTGTGGTGCTGATGTTTAGGCCAAGGTATGTATAGTTTTTTGTGTGCTCTAGGGCTATAGTGTATAGATGGAATTTATATTTGTAGTCCTGGCGACTGGACCTTTTTTGGACCACCATTATTTTGGTCTTACTGAGATTTACTGTCAGGCCCCAGGTCTGGCAGAATCTGTGCAGAAGATCAAGGTGCTGCTGTAGGCCCCCATCGGTTTTTAATTTTATATTGAACCTTTAACTAGGCAACTAGGCAGTTAAGAATAAATTCTTATTTACAATGACGGTCTACACCGGCCAAACTGGGATGACGCTGGGGCAATTGTGCGCCGTCCTATGGGACTCCCAATCACGGCCGATTGTGATACAGCCTGGATTTGAACCAGGGTGTCTGTAGTGACGCCTCTAGCACTGAGATGCAGTGCCTTAGACTGCCGTGCCAGTCGAGGGCTGGGTTGGTGACAGAAGCACCAGATCATCAGCATGCAGTAGACATTTGAGTTCAGATTCTAGTAGGGTGAGGCCGGATGTTGCAGACTGTTCTAGTGCCCTCGCCAATTCGTTGATGTATATGTTGAAGAGGGTGGGGCTTAAGCTTGCATCCCTTTCTCACCCCATGGCCCTGTGGAAAGAAATGGGTATATTTTTTGCACATTTTAACCGCACATTTGTTGATTATGTACATGGATTTTATAACACCCCCCTTACCACACTCTTACTCTCCTCTTGTCCCAATGCCTTTGTCTTGCTGGTAAAAATGTCTGTGAATTAGTCAGCAGCATGAACAGCACTGCAGTACACCACCAAGATGAAAGAGAGCTTTGAAATTAAATATGCCCCACAGCCTGTGGCCTTTTGTGTGTGTGTATGGTGGGGAGGGTAAAGACCGGGCCTCACACCCTCCCGCACCACGGGGTGTTTCAAACAATTTATTTTTTAAAATGAGTAGGGGTGGGGATTCAATTCTTAGAGATGATCTTTTTAACCCTACTACAAAGAGCTCTCGTCCCAGCTGCAGACACAAAGGCTCTCTAAGGTTGCTATACACTCCGATACCATCTGATGTAATGCGTTAATATTCTGTACTCTGAATATGTGTTTGGCAGTCATGCCTCGTTGACTTTCCACTTACAGTTATACTGCTGCCTGCTGGAGGAAATAGAAGAGGTATTTGAACTTGAACAAGCCTGTGTTGTGTTCACACTTGATGTCCTAGTGTTTTGGAAAACATTTTACCCTCAAGTCTTACTCTGTTTAGTTCAAACAAGCTGTAACATCTAAACTCACTACAGTAATTGTAATCTGAATCACCCCGTTTCTTTTTATGCTTTAATTTAATACACCATTTTAAAGATAAAGACTCACAGTAGAGACAGCGGTAGAGACAGCTTTACACAGTAGAGACAACAGTAGAGACAGTGGTAGAGACAGCATTACACAGTAGAGACAGCGGTAGAGACAGCTTTACACAGTAGAGACAACAGTAGAGACAGTATTACACAGTAGAGACAACAGTAGAGACAGCGGCAGAGACAGCATTACACAGTAGAGACAACAGTAGAAACAGTATTACACAGTAGAGACAACAGTAGAGACAGCGGCAGAGACAGCATTACACAGTAGAGACAACAGTAGAGACAGCATTACACAGTAGAGACAGTGGTAGAGACAGCATTAGACAGTAGAGACAGCGGTAGAGACAGCATTAGACAGTAGAGACAACAGTAGAGAGAGCGGTAAGAGACAGCATTAGACAGTAGAGACAACAGTAGAGCCAGCGGTAAAGACAGCATTACACAGTAGAGACAACAGTAGAGACAGTGGTAGAGACAGCATAAGACAGTAGAGACAGTGATAGAGACAGCATTAGACAGTAGAGACAGTGGTAGAGACAGCATTAGACAGTAGAGACAACAGTAGAGACAGTGGTAGAGACAGCATTACACAGTAGAGACAACAGTAGAGACAGCATTAGACAGTAGAGACCACAGTAGAGACAGTATTAGACAGTAGAGACAACAGTAGAGACAGCATTAGACAGTAGAGACAACAGTAGAGACAGTATTACACAGTAGAGACAACAGTAGAGACAGCAGTAGAGACAGCATTACACAGTAGAGACAACAGTAGAGACAGCGGTAGAGACAGCATTAGACAGTAGAGACAACAGTAGAGAGAGCGGTAAGAGACAGCATTAGACAGTAGAGACAACAGTAGAGCCAGCGGTAGAGACAGCATTACACAGTAGAGACAACAGTAGAGACAGTGGTAGAGACAGCATTAGACAGTAGAGACAGTGATAGAGACAGCATTAGACAGTAGAGACAGTGGTAGAGACAGCATTAGACAGTAGAGACAACAGTAGAGACAGCGGTAGAGACAGCATTACACAGTAGAGACAACAGTAGAGACAGTGGTAGAGACAGCATTACACACTAGAGACAACAGTAGAGACAGCATTAGACAGTAGAGACAACAGTAGAGACAGCATTAGACAGTAGAGACAACAGTGGAGACAGTATTACACAGTAGCGACAACAGTAGAGACAGCATTACGCAGTAGAGACAACAGTAGAGACAGGGGTAGAGACAGTGGTAGAGACAGCATTAGACAGTAGAGACAGTGGTAGAGACAGCATTAGACAGTAGAGACAGTGGTAGAGACAGCATTAGACAGTAGAGACCGCGGTAGAGACAGCATTACACAGTAGAGACAGCATTAGACAGTAGAGACAACAGTAGAGACAGCAGACAGCGGAGGAGACAACAGTAGAGACCGCATTAGACAGTAGAGACAACAGTAGAGCCAGCGGTAGAGACAGCATTAGACAGTAGAGACAACAGTAGAGACAGCATTAGACAGTAGAAACAGCATTAGACAGAGACAGCATTAGACGGTAGAGACAACAGTAGAGACAGCATTAGACAGTAGAGACAACAGTAGAGCCAGCGGTAGAGACAGCATTACACAGTAGAGACAACAGTAGAGACAGCATTAGACAGTAGAAACAGCATTAGACAGTAGAGACAGCATTAGACAGTAGAGACAACAGTAGAGACAGCATTACACAGTAGAGCCAACAGTAGAGACAGCATTACACAGTAGAGACAACAGTAGAGACAGCATTACACAGTAAAGACAACAGTAGAGACAGTGGTAGAGACAGCATTAGACAGTAGAGACAACAGTAGAGACAACAGTAGAGACAGCATTACACAGTAGAGACAACAATAGAGCCAGTAGTAGAGACAGCATTACACAGTAGAGATAACAGTAGAGCCAGCATTACACAGTAGAGACAACAGTAGTGCCAGCATTAGACAGTAGAGACAATAGTAGAGACAGCATTAGACAGTAGAGACAACAGTAGAGACAGCATTAGACAGTAGAGACAACAGTAGAGACATCATTAGACAGTAGAGACAACAGTAGAGACAGCATTAGACAGTACAGACAACAGTAGAGACAGCATTAGACAGTAGAGACAACAGTAGAGACAGCATTAGACAGTAGAGACAACAGTAGAGCCAGCGGTAGAGACAGCATTACACAGTAGAGACAACAGTAGAGACAGCATTAGACAGTAGAAACAGCATTAGACAGTAGAGACAGCATTAGACAGTAGAGACAACAGTAGAGACAGCATTACACAGTAGAGCCAACAGTAGAGACAGTGGTAGAGACAGCATTACACACTAGAGACAACAGTAGAGACAGCATTAGACAGTAGAGACAACAGTAGAGACAGCATTAGACAGTAGAGACTACAGTGGAGACAGTATTACACAGTAGCGACAACAGTAGAGACACTATTACGCAGTAGAGACAACAGTAGAGACAGGGGTAGAGACAGTGGTAGAGACAGCATTAGACAGTAGAGACAGTGGTAGAGACAGCATTAGACAGTAGAGACAGTGGTAGAGACAGCATTAGACAGTAGAGACCGCGGTAGAGACAGCATTACACAGTAGAGACAGCATTAGACAGTAGAGACAACAGTAGAGACAGCAGACAGCGGAGGAGACAACAGTAGAGACCGCATTAGACAGTAGAGACAACAGTAGAGCCAGCGGTAGAGACAGCATTAGACAGTAGAGACAACAGTAGAGACAGCATTAGACAGTAGAAACAGCATTAGACAGAGACAGCATTAGACGGTAGAGACCACAGTAGAGACAGCATTAGACAGTAGAGACAACAGTAGAGCCAGCGGTAGAGACAGCATTACACAGTAGAGACAACAGTAGAGACAGCATTAGACAGTAGAAACAGCATTAGACAGTAGAGACAGCATTAGACAGTAGAGACAACAGTAGAGACAGCATTACACAGTAGAGCCAACAGTAGAGACAGCATTACACAGTAGAGACAACAGTAGAGACAGCATTACACAGTAAAGACAACAGTAGAGACAGTGGTAGAGACAGCATTAGACAGTAGAGACAACAGTAGAGACAACAGTAGAGACAGCATTACACAGTAGAGACAACAATAGAGCCAGTAGTAGAGACAGCATTACACAGTAGAGATAACAGTAGAGCCAGCATTACACAGTAGAGACAACAGTAGTGCCAGCATTAGACAGTAGAGACAATAGTAGAGACAGCATTAGACAGTAGAGACAACAGTAGAGACAGCATTAGACAGTAGAGACAACAGTAGAGACATCATTAGACAGTAGAGACAACAGTAGAGACAGCATTAGACAGTACAGACAACAGTAGAGACAGCATTAGACAGTAGAGACAACATTAGAGACAGCATTAGACAGTAGAGACAGCATTAGACAGTAGAGACAACAGTAGAGACAGCATTACACAGTAGAGCCAACAGTAGAGACAGTGGTAGAGACAGCATTACACACTAGAGACAACAGTAGAGACAGCATTAGACAGTAGAGACAACAGTAGAGGCAGCATTAGACAGTAGAGACAACAGTAGAGACAGCATTAGACAGTAGAGACAACAGTAGAGGCAGCATTAGACAGTAGAGACAACAGTAAAGCTAGTAGTAGAAACAGCTGTAGACAGCAGTAGAGGCTCTGTGCCGCTCTACAGTCATTAATTAGCTATGTAAGAGGGCTTTTGGAGCACAGCGTTGTCTGTGCTGTCACTAGGCAGAGACAGGCTGGTGTTTTTTGTTGTTGTTTTTTATAATACAAAATTATCAACAACTTACTACATCAAACATGTCTAACAAAACACAAAACAAGAAAATACTAAATATACAAAATATATAAATAATAATACATTTAAAAAAACAATTCCAGTGCAATTGTATTCATTCTAAATGATTCAGGAAGATGTTATTCGTGTTGTTATTCACCAGGGATGTCGTCTTAACAATAGGATTCAATTCAATCAAACATATTTGTAATTTTGTAATAAAATTCTCAAATTTTTGTTTGTGTATAAAGTATTTGGCAACAAGAATAAAAAAATCCACAATAATTTCAAAGGTATTGTTATCATTGCAATAGTAACATATTATATCCTTCATGTCAAAACATGGGTAGTGTTCAAAATGGTATTCTGTATTGGGCAAGGTTTTCCCAAAATCCTATCACATAATATCAGAGAGAGGCTGTTGACCAGTCTCACAGTCTCTATTACAATACAGCTAGGCCTGCTAGTAGACCAGAGGAACAGAGAATAAACTAGAGAGGTTTCAGATACCTCCCACCCTTCACTCTTTATGCTGCCCTCTTATCAGCCTCGTGCCACAGACCACACTGAGTGGTCAATTACTGTAGGTCATTGCACAGAGAGACCATCGCACAGAGAGACCGTTGCACAGAGAGACCATTGCACAGAGAGACCATCGCACAGAGAGACCATCGCACAGAGAGACCGTCGCACAGAAAGGGTGTCGCACAGAGAGACCGTCGCACAGAAAGGGTGTCGCACAGAGAGACCATCGTACAGAAAGGGTGTCGCACAGAGAGACCATCGCACAGAAAGGGTGTCGCACCGAGAGACCATCGCACAGAAAGGGTGTCGCACAGAGAGACCATCGCACAGAGAGACCATCGCACAGAGAGACCGTCGCACAGAAAGGGTGTCGCACAGAGAGACCGTCGCACAGAAAGGGTGTCGCACAGAGAGACCATCGCACAGAGAGACCGTCGCACAGAAAGGGTGTCGCACAGAGAGACCGTCGCACAGAAAGGGTGTCGCACAGAGAGACCATCGCACAGAAAGGGTGTCGCACCGAGAGACCATCGCACAGAAAGGGTGTCGCACAGAGAGACCATCGCACAGAAAGGGTGTCGCACAGAGAGACCATCGCACAGAGAGACCGTTGCACAGAGAGACCATTGCACAGAGAGACCATTGCACAGAGAGACCGTCGCACAGAGAGACCGTCGCACAGAAAGGGTGTCGCACAGAGAGACCATCGCACAGAAAGGGTGTCGCACAGAGAGACCATCGCACAGAAAGGGTGTCGCACAGAGAGACCATCGCACAGAAAGGGTGTCGCACAGAGAGACCATCGCACAGAAAGGGTGTCGCACAGAGAGACCATCGCACAGAAAGGGTGTCGCACAGACACACACAAATACTGCTGAGGGGAGCAAGCTCTTCAAACAATATACTGCTCAATAAGCAGGAGACACTCATGAAAAGGAAATGGATTATAGAAACACGACAGTACAGAACCTAATCAGAGAGCACCCTTTTCTGGACGGCTCAGCAACTTGGAAATGGTTTATTGTTCTAGAGTGAATCTGTGGTCGATAACCTGCATCAGTCTTGTATAAAGCTCAAATGCTCTTAATGCTCCAACTCCAGGATCTGCCCCAGCCCAGGTAATCAGGGTACAGCAGTCCTACTTGGTCTGGCACATGGGGATGTGTGAAACTTACTCTTCAGGCTGAAGTGCCACTTGCACCAGCAAGTAGCTAGCTTTTTGCGTGGCGCCCACTGGAAAGACGATGTAGGAGGGCAGTCACGTGTGCTAGCAAGGCAAAGGTCTTGGGTTCTGAGCCTCTGTGTGAGCTGAAGCAGAAGGAAGTAGTAATCGCTAGGCAAGCAGGAAGACGTCCTTTACATTTGCAAAGCCACATTCAGTGGAGTGGTGGTGGAACCCATACTCTTCACTACTTGACTTTTCAATTAAACTTTCACAGATCTCCCCCACGTGATAAAAGTCTGATCAAATAGCACTGCTAGTCAACTGACCCTGACTGACACTGACTGACCCTGACTGACCCTGACAGACCCTGACTGACCCTGACAGACCCTGACTGACCCTGACTGACCCTGACAGGCCCTGACTGACCCTGACAGACCCTGACTGACCCTGACAGACCCTGACTGACCCTGACTGACCCTGACAGACCCTGACTGACCCTGACTGACCCTGACTGACCCTGACTGACCCTGACAGACCCTGACTGACCCTGACAGACCCTGACAGACCCTGACTGACCCTAAATGACCCTGACTGACCCTGACTGACCCTGACTGACACTGACAGACCCTGACAGACCCTGACTGACACTGACTGACACTGAGTGACCCTGACAGACCCTGACAGACCCTGACTGACCCTGACAGACCCTGACTGACCCTGACAGACCCTGACTGACCCTGACAGACCCTGACTGACCCTGACAGACCCTGACAGACCCTGACAGACCCTGACAGACCCTGACAGACACTGACTGACCCTGACTGACCCTGACTGACCCTGACAGACCCTGACAGACACTGACTGACCCTGACTGACCCTGACTGACCCTGACTGACCCTGACTAACCCTGACAGACACTGACTGACCCTGACAGACCCTGACTGACCCTGACAGACCCTGACAGACCCTGACTGACGCTGACAGATGCTGACAGACCCTGACTGACCCTGACTGACCCTGACAGACACTGACTGACCCTGACTGACCCTGACAGAC
Organism: Oncorhynchus mykiss; assembly: GCF_013265735.2. Lineage (NCBI taxonomy): Eukaryota > Metazoa > Chordata > Actinopteri > Salmoniformes > Salmonidae > Oncorhynchus > Oncorhynchus mykiss. The sequence goes on along the minus strand of NC_048582.1, from coordinate 54,701,832 downwards.
CCTGACTGACCCTGACTGACACTGACTGACCCTGACTGACCCTGACTCACCCTGACTGACCCTGACAGACACTGACTGAACCTGACTGACCCTGACAGACCCTGACTGACCCTGACTGACCCTGACTGACCCTGACAGACACTGACTGACCCTGACAGACACTGACAGACCCTGACAGACACTGACAGACCCTGACAGACACTGACTGACCCTGACAGACCCGGACTGACCCTGACAGACCCGGACTGACCCTGACAGACACTGACAGACCCTGACTGACCCTGACAGACACTGACAGACCCTGACTGACACTGACTGACACTGAGTGACCCTGACAGACCCTGACAGACCCTGACAGACCCTGACAGACCCTGACTGACACTGACAGACACTGACAGACCCTGACTGACACTGACTGACACTGAGTGACCCTGACAGACCCTGACTGACCCTGACTGACCCTGACTGACCCTGACAGACCCTGACTGACCCTGACAGACACTGACAGACCCTGACTGACCCTGACAGACACTGACTGACCCTGACTGACCCTGACTGACCCTGACAGACCCTGACTGACCCTGGCAGACCCTGACTGACCCTGACTGACCCTGACTGATCCTGACAGACACTGACTGACCCTGACAGACCCTGACTGACCCTGACTGACACTGACTGACCCTGACAGACCCTGACTGACCCTGACAGACCCTAACAGACACTGACTGACCATGACAGACCCTGACAGACACTGACAGACCCTGACTGACCCTGACAGACCCTGACTGACACTGACTGACACTGACTGACACTGACTGACCCTGACTGACCCTGACTGACCCTGACTGACCCTGACTCACCCTGACAGACACTGACTGACCCTGACAGACCCTGACAGACCCTGACTGACCCTGACTGACCCTGACTGACCCTGACTGACCCTGACTGACCCTGACTGACACTGACAGACACTGACAGACACTGACAGACACTGACAGACCCTGACAGACACTGACAGACCCTGACAGACACTGACAGACCCTGACAGACACTGACTGACCCTGACAGACCCGGACTGACCCTGACAGACACTGACAGACCCTGACTGACCCTGACAGACACTGACAGACCCTGACTGACACTGACTGACACTGAGTGACCCTGACAGACCCTGACAGACCCTGACTGACCCTGACAGACACTGACAGACCCTGACTGGCACTGACTGACACTGAGTGACCCTGACAGACCCTGACTGACCCTGACAGACCCTGACTGACCCTGACAGACCCTGACAGACCCTGACAGACCCTGACTGACCCTGACAGACCCTGACTGACACTGACTGACACTGAGTGACCCTGACAGACCCTGACAGACCCTGACTGACCCTGACAGACCCTGACAGACCCTGACAGACCCTGACAGACCCTGACAGACCCTGACAGACACTGACTGACCCTGACTGACCCTGACAGACCCTGACAGACACTGACTGACCCTGACAGACCCTGACTGACCCTGACTGACCCTGACAGACACTGACTGACCCTGACAGACCCTGACTGACCCTGACAGACCCTGACAGACCCTGACTGACGCTGACAGACGCTGACTGACCCTGACTGACACTGACTGACCCTGACTGACCCTGACTGACCCTGACTGACCCTGACTGACCCTGACTGACCCTGACTCACCCTGACTGACCCTGACAGACACTGACTGACCCTGACAGACCCTGACAGACCCTGACTGACCCTGACTGACCCTGACTGACCCTGACAGACACTGACAGACCCTGACAGACACTGACAGACCCTGACAGACACTGACAGACCCTGACAGACACTGACAGACCCTGACAGACACTGACTGACCCTGACAGACCCGGACTGACCCTGACAGACACTGACAGACCCTGACTGACCCTGACTGACACTGACTGACACTGAGTGACCCTGACAGACCCTGACAGACCATGACTGACCCTGACAGACACTGACAGACCCTGACTGACACTGACTGACACTGAGTGACCCTGACAGACCCTGACAGACCCTGACTGACCCTGACTGACCCTGACTGACCCTGACAGACCCTGACTGACCCTGACAGACCCTGACAGACCCTGACTGACCCTGACTGACCCTGACTGACCCTGACAGACCCTGACTGACCCTGACAGACCCTGACTGACCCTGACTGACCCTGACTGACCCTGACTGACCCTGACAGACCCTGACTGACCCTGGCAGACCCTGACTGACCCTGACTGACCCTGACTGACCCTGACTGACCCTGACTGATCCTGACAGACACTGACTGACCCTGACAGACCCTGACTGACACTGACTGACCCTGACAGACCCTGACTGACCCTGACAGACCCTAACAGACACTGACTGACCCTGACAGACCCTGACAGACACTGACAGACCCTGACTGACCCTGACAGACCCTGACTGACACTGACTGACCCTGACTGAACCTGACTGACCCTGACTGACCCTGACTGACCCTGACTCACCCTGACAGACCCTGACAGACACTGACTGACCCTGACTGACCCTGACTGACCCTGACTGACCCTGACAGACCCTGACTGACCCTGACTGACCCTGACTGACCCTGACTGACCCTGACTGACCCTGACAGACACTGACAGACACTGACAGACACTGACAGACCCTGACAGACACTGACAGACCCTGACAGACACTGACTGACCCTGACAGACCCTGACAGACACTGACTGACCCTGACAGACCCGGACTGACCCTGACAGACACTGACAGACCCTGACTGACCCTGACAGACACTGACAGACCCTGACTGACACTGACTGACACTGAGTGACCCTGACAGACCCTGACTGACCCTGACAGACACTGACAGACCCTGACTGGCACTGACTGACACTGAGTGACCCTGACAGACCCTGACTGACCCTGACAGACCCTGACAGACCCTGACAGACCCTGACTGACCCTGACAGACCCTGACTGACCCTGACTGACCCTGACAGACACTGACTGACCCTGACAGACCCTGACTGACCCTGACAGACCCTGACTGACCCTGACAGACACTGACAGACCCTGACTGACCCTGACAGACACTGACTGACCCTGACAGACCCTGACTGACCCTGACAGACCCTGACTGACCCTGGCAGACCCTGACAGACCCTGACTGACCCTGACTGACCCTGACAGACCCTGTCAGACCCTGACTGACCCTGACTGACCCTGACTGATCCTGACTGACCCTGACAAACACTGACTGACCCTGACAGACCCTGACTGACCCTGACTGACCCTGACTGACACTGACAGACCCTGACAGACCCTGAGTGACCCTGACAGACCCTGACTGACCCTGACAGACACTGACAGACCCTAACAGACACTGACTGACCCTGACAGACCCTGACAGACACTGACAGACCCTGACTGACCCTGACTGACACTGACAGACACTGACAGACCCTGACTGACCCTGACAGACACTGACAGACCCTGACTGACACTGACTGACCCTGACAGACCCTGACAGACCCTGACAGACCCTGACTGACCCTGACTGACACTGACTGACCCTAACAGACACTGACTGACCCTAACAGACACTGACTGACCCTGACAGACCCTGACAGACCCTGACTGACCCTGACAGACCCTGACAGACACTGACTGACCCTGACAGACCCTGACTGACCCTGACAGACCCTGACTGACCCTGACAGACCCTGACAGACCCTGACAGACCCTGACTGACACTGACAGACACTGACAGACCCTGACAGACCCTGACTGACCCTGACAGACCCTGACTGACACTGACTGACACTGACTGACACTGACTGACACTGACTGACCCTGACAGACCCTGACAGACCCTGACTGACCCTGACAGACCCTGACAGACACTGACTGACCCTGACAGACCCTGACTGACCCTGACAGACCCTGACAGACCCTGACAGACACTGACTGACACTGACTGACACTGACAGACACTGACTGACCCTGACAGACCCTGACAGACCCTGACTGACCCTGACTGACCCTGACTGACCCTGACTGACCCTGACAGACACTGACAGACCCTGACAGACATTGACTGACCCTGACTGACCCTGACTTACCCTGACAGACCCTGACAGACACTGACAGACACTGACAGACCCTGACTGACACTGACTGACACTGAGTGACCCTGACAGACTCTGACTGACCCTGACAGACACTGACAGACCCTGACTGACACTGACTGACAATGAGTGACCCTGACAGACCCTGACAGACCCTGACTGTCCCTGACTGACCCTGACAGACCCTGACTGACCCTGACAGACCCTGACAGACCCTGACCTACCCTGACAGACCCTGACTGAACCTGACTGACCCTGACAGACACTGACTGACCCTGACAGACCCTGACTGACCCTGACAGACCCTGACTGACCCTGACAGACCCTGACTGACCCTGACAGACATTGACTGACACTGACTGACCCTGACTGACCCTGACAGACCCTGACTGACCCTTACTGACCCTGGCAGACCCTGACAGACCCTGACTGACCCTGACTGACCCTGACTGACCCTGACAGACCCTGAAAGACCCTGACTGACCCTGACTGACCCTGACTGATCCTGACTGACCCTGACAGACACTGACTGACCCTGACAGACCCTGACTGACCCTGACAGACCCTGACTGACACTGACTGACCCTGACAGACCCTGACTGACCCTGACAGACCCTGACTGACCCTGACAGACACTGACAGACCCTGACTGACCCTGACAGACACTGACAGACCCTAACAGACACTGACTGACCCTGACAGACCCTGACAGACACTGACAGACCCTGACTGACCCTGACAGACCCTGACTGACACTGACAGACACTGACAGACCCTGACTGACCCTGACAGACACTGACAGACCCTGACTGACACTGACTGACCCTGACAGACCCTGACAGACCATGACAGACCCTGACTGACCCTGACTGACACTGACTGACCCTAACAGACACTGACTGACCCTGACAGACCCTGACAGACCCTGACTGACCCTGACAGACCCTGACAGACACTGACTGAACCTGACAGACCCTGACTGACCCTTACAGACCCTGACAGACCCTGACAGACCCTGACAGACACTGACTGACACTGACAGACCCTGACAGACCCTGACAGACCCTGACTGACCCTGACTGACCCTGACAGACACTGACAGACCCTGACAGACATTGACTGACCCTGACTGACCCTGACTGACCCTGACAGACCCTGACAGACCCTGACAGACACTGACAGACCCTGACTGACACTGAGTGACCCTGACAGACCCTGACAGACCCTGACAGACCCTGACTGACCCTGACAGACACTGACAGACCCTGACTGACACTGACTGACACTGAGTGACCCTGACAGACCCTGACTGACCCTGACTGACCCTGACAGACACTGACTGACCCTGACAGACCCTGACTGACCCTGACAGACCCTGACTGACCCTGACAGACATTGACTGACACTGACTGACCCTGACTGACCCTGACTGACCCTGACTGACCCTGACAGACCCTGACTGACCCTTACTGACCCTGGCAGACCCTGACAGACCCTGACTGACCCTGACTGACCCTGACTGACCCTGACTGACCCTGACAGACCCTGACAGACCCTGACAGACCCTGACTGATCCTGACTGACCCTGACAGACACTGACTGACCCTGACAGACCCTGACTGACCCTGACAGACCCTGACTGACACTGACTGACCCTGACAGACCCTGACTGACCCTGACAGACCCTGACTGACCCTGAAAGACACTGACAGACCCTGACTGACCCTGACAGACACTGACAGACACTGACAGACCCTGACTGACCCTGACTGACCCTGACTGACCCTGACAGACACTGACAGACCCTAACAGACACTGACTGACCCTGACAGACCCTGACAGACACTGACAGACCCTGACTGACCCTGACAGACCCTGACTGACACTGACAGACACTGACAGACCCTGACTGACCCTGACAGACACTGACAGACACTGACAGACCCTGACTGACACTGACTGACCCTGACAGACCCTGACAGACCCTGACAGACCCTGACTGACCCTGACTGACACTGACTGACCCTAACAGACACTGACTGACCCTGACAGACCCTGACAGACCCTGACTGACCCTGACAGACCCTGACAGACACTGACTGAACCTGACAGACCCTGACTGACCCTTACAGACCCTGACAGACCCTGACAGACACTGACTGACGCTGACAGACCCTGACAGACCCTGACAGACCCTGACTGACCCTGACTGACCCTGACAGACACTGACAGACCCTGACAGACATTGACTGACCCTGACTGACCCTGACTGACCCTGACAGACCCTGACAGACACTGACAGACACTGACAGACCCTGACTGACACTGACTGACACTGAGTGACCCTGACAGACCCTGACAGACCCTGACAGACCCTGACTGACCCTGACAGACACTGACAGACCCTGACTGACACTGACTGACACTGAGTGACCCTGACAGACCCTGACAGACCCTGACTGTCCCTGACTGACCCTGACAGACCCTGACAGACCCTGACAGACCCTGACTGACCCTGACAGACCCTGACTGACCCTGACTGACACTGACTGACACTGACTGACCCTGACAGACCCTGACTGACCCTGACAGTCCCTGACTGACCCTGACTGACCCTGACAGACACTGACAGACCCTGACTGACCCTGACAGACACTGACTGACCCTGACTGACCCTGACTGACCCTGACAGACCCTGACTGACCCTGGCAGACCCTGACAGACCCTGACTGACCCTGACTGACCCTGACAGACCCTGAAAGACCCTGACTGACCCTGACTGATCCTGACTGACCCTGACAGACACTGACTGACCTTGACAGACCCTGACTGACCCTGGCAGACCCTGACTGACCCTGACTGACCCTGACTGACACTGACTGACCCTGACAGACCCTGACTGACCCTGACAGACCCTGACTGACCCTGACAGACACTGACAGACCCTAACAGACACTGACTGACCCTGACAGACCCTGACAGACACTGACAGACCCTGACTGACCCTGACAGACCCTGACTGACACTGACAGACACTGACAGACCCTGACTGACCCTGACTGACCCTGACAGACACTGACAGACCCTGACTGACACTGACTGACCCTGACAGACCCTGACAGACCCTGACTGACCCTGACTGACACTGACTGACCCTAACAGACACTGACTGACCCTGACAGACCCTGACAGACCCTGACTGACCCTGACAGACCCTGACAGACACTGACTGACCCTGACAGACCCGGACAGACCCTGACAGACCCTGACAGACACTGACTGACACTGACTGACACTGACAGACCCTGACAGACCCTGACAGACCCTGACAGACCCTGACTGACCCTGACTGACCCTGACTGACCCTGACTGACCCTGACAGACCCTGACAGACACTGACAGACCCTGACAGACATTGACTGACCCTGACTGACCCTGACTGACCCTGACAGACCCTGACAGACCCTGACAGACCCTGACAGACACTGACAGACACTGACTGACCCTGACAGACACTGACTGATCCTGACAGACCCTGACAGACACTGACTGACCCTGACAGACCCTGACAGACCCTGACAGACACTGACTGACCCTGACAGACACTGACTGACCCTGACAGACACTGACTGACCCTGACAGACCCTGACTGACCCTGACAGACCCTGACTGACCCTGACAGACACTGACTGACCCCGACAGACACTGACTGACCCTGACAGACACTGACTGACCCTGACAGACACTGACAGACACTGACAGACAGACCCTGTCAGACACTGACTGACACTGACAGACCCTGACAGACCCTGACAGACCCTGACAGACACTGACTGACCCTGACAGACCCTGACAGACAGACCCTGACTGACACTGACAGACAGACACTGACAGACACTGACAGACAGACCCTGACAGACACTGACTGACCCTGACAGACCCTGACAGACCCTGACAGACCCTGACAGACCCTGACAGACACTGACAGACCCTGACAGACCCTGACAGACACTGACAGACCCTGACTGACCCTGACAGACACTGACTGACAGACCCTGACAGACACTGACAGACAGACCCTGACAGACACTGACAGACCCTGACAGACACTGACAGACACTGACAGACCCTGACAGACACTGACTGACCCTAACAGACACTGACTGACCCTGACAGACACTGACAGACACTGACAGACACTGACTGACCCTGACAGACACTGACTGACCCTGACAGACACTGACTGACCCTGACAGACACTGACAGACACTGACAGACCCTGACAGACACTGACTGACCCTGACAGACACTGACAGACACTGACTGACCCTGACAGACACTGACAGACACTGACAGACACTGACTGACCCTAACAGACACTGACTGACCCTGACAGACACTGACAGACACTGACAGACACTGACTGACCCTGACTGACCCTGACAGACACTGACTGACCTGACAGACACTGACAGACACTGACAGACACTGACAGACACTGACTGACCCTGACAGACCCTGACAGACACTGACAGCGAGTCTCAGTCCAACGGCCTTAAGCTTCAAGATGATATTTGTTTCATCGAGGGGTCTGCTTGCACAATGACTCTCACTGACTAACCTGGCACAAACAGTTACTGTCAGCTGTACGAAGCTCATAGGGCATTTACAAGGTTTATTATTCAAGAATCAATGTTATATCATTTTAGCTTAAATTACCATTGATTGTGGCTTTAATATTAAGATATGGGGTAGGTAAACTGATCTTAGACCTTTGAGGGTAACTTCTATCCAGAGCAGAGCACGTGCCGCAGCCTTGTGCCTCTGAGTGGAGGTTGTTGAAGTGACATCGCCCCCCATGGTGGAAGTTGTTGAAGTGACATTGCCCCCCATGGTGGAGGTTGTTGAAGTGACATTGCCCCCCATGGTGGAGGTTGTTGAAGTGACATTACACCCCATGGTGGAGGTTGTTGAAGTGACATCTAGCCCCATGGTGGAGGTTGTTGAAGTGACATCTAGCCCCATGGTGGAGGTTGTTGAAGTGACATCTAGCCCCATGGTGGAGGTTGTTGAAGTGACATCTAGCCCCATAGTGGAGGTTGTTGAAGTGACATTGCCCCCCATGGTGGAGGTTGTTGAAGTGACATTGCCCCCCATGGTGGATGTTGTTGAAGTGACATCACCTCCCATGGTGGATGTTGTTGAAGTGACATCACCCCCCATGGTGGAAGTTGTTGAAGTGACATTGCCCCCCATGGTGGATGTTGTTGAAGTGACATCGCCCCCCATGGTGGAAGTTGTTGAAGTGACATCGCCCCCCATGGTGGAAGTTGTTGAAGTGACATCGCCCCCCATGCTGGAAGTTGTTGAAGTGACATCGCCCCCCCATGGTGGAAGTTGTTGAAGTGACATCGCCCCCCATGCTGGAAGTTGTTGAAGTGACATTGCCCCCCCATGCTGGAAGTTGTTGAAGTGACATTGCCCCCCATGCTGAAAGTTGTTGAAGTGACATTGCCCCCCATGGTGGAAGTTGTTGAAGTGACATTGCCCCCCATGCTGGAAGTTGTTGAAGTGACATTGCCCCCCCATGCTGGAAGTTGTTGAAGTGACATCGCCCCCCCATGCTGGAAGTTGTTGAAGTGACATTGCCCCCCATGGTGGAGGTTGTTGAAGTGACATTGCCCCCCATGGTGGAGGTTGTTGAAGTGACATTGCCCCCCATGGTGGAGGTTGTTGAAGTGACACTACACTGTTGTTGTTGACATGGCACCGCCCCCCATGGTGGCCCCCTAGATATCACTGCTCTGTGTGGATCTGTTCCACACCCAGTCACAGCACACACCAATCAGCAGCCAAAGCCAATCAGCTGGCCGTGTGAGCTGATCCCAGACTCCCCTTCAGTTCTACTTCCTCCCTCCAACAGAGAGGCTCAAGATCAGTTCTACCTCCTCCCTCCAACAGAGAGGCTCAAGGTCAGTTCTACCTCCCTCCAGCAGAGAGGCTCAAGGTCAGTTCTACCTCCTCCCTCCAACAGAGAGGCTCAAAGTCAGTTCTACCTCCTCCCTCCAACAGAGAGCCTCAAGGTCAGTTCTACCTCCTCCTCCCTCCAGCAGAGAGGCTCAAGGTCAGTTCTACCTCCTCCCTCCAGCAGAGAGGCTCAAGGTCAGTTCTACCTCCTCCCTCCAGCAGAGAGGCTCAAGGTCAGTTCTACCTCCTCCCTCCAGCAGAGGCTCAAGGTCAGTTCTACCTCCTCCCTCCAGCAGAGGCTCAAGGTCAGTTCTACCTCCTCATCCCTCCAACAGAGAGGCCCAAGGTCAGTTCTACCTCCTCCCTCCAACAGAGAGGCTCAAGGTCAGTTCTACCTCCTCCCTCCAGAGAGGCTCATGGTCAGTTCTACCTCCTCCTCCCTCCAACAGAGAGGCTCAAGGTCAGTTCTACCTCCTCCTCCCTCCAACAGAGAGGCTCAAGGTCAGTTCTACCTCCTCCTCCCTCCAACAGAGAGGCCCAAGGTCAGTTCTACCTCCTCACTCCAACAGAGAGGCTCAAAGGTCAGTTCTACCTCCTCCCTCCAGAGAGGCTCAAGGTCAGTTCTACCTCCTCCCTCCAACAGAGAGGCTCAAGGTCAGTTCTACCTCCTCCCTCCAGCAGAGAGGCTCAAGGTCAGTTCTACCTCCTCCCTCCAGCAGAGGCTCAAGGTCAGTTCTACCTCCTCCCTCCACAGAGGCTCAATGTCAGTTCTACCTCCTCCCTTCAGCAGAGAGGCTCAAGGTCAGTTCTACCTTCTACCTCCTCCCTCCAGCAGAGAGCCTCAAGGTCAGTTCTACCTCCTCCCTCCAGCAGAGAGGCTCAAGGTCAGTTATACCTCCTCCCTCCAACAGAGGCTCAATGTAAGATGTTCCACTGCCATCTCCACACTCTTCTAGAGCAGCATATTAAACACACAAATGAATGCATGCATATAGCCGTACACACAGGTATGTAAACAATAAACATAGCATGAAAGTATCTCTTTGTATTTATGTGAAGGAGAAAATGTAGAATAAAGACACACTCAACATGGATGGATGGCCAACAGTACATATAAACATGTCCAACAACAGTCCAGTTTGAGGAGGGGGGGGGGGCTGAGAGGAAGGTAGGAACACAGAACACCAGCCATGTTGCCTATATAAAGGACCTCTCACTGTGCTTCCATTATGTAAGACAGCAGACTACACCACAACATTGCTCCATCTCCAGCCCTCAGAGGACATCTAATGGATAGGTTTATATCTCGTACAAGGCTCCTTGACAGAATATATAAGCTATGAACTCTGATCCTTAAGAGGCTTCTGGGCACACCCATTAACATTGAATGTAATTCCTGACTGCAACGGTTTTCAGAACTAGGCTATTTCACAGCACTATATCTCCAACTACAGCGCTCAATGTGCCGACTGACTGGCTAATGACTTCCTCTGCATGCTTCTCCATTACACAGTGCATATTAAACAGGCAGCAAAAAGCCTTTCTCAACTCTCAAAGACCATAGACTTAGGCCAAATAGACAAAGGCAAACACACACTACTCACTGTTGAACTCCCTGTGGCGGGCCCGGGCCCTCCAGGGCCGGTTACGGATCCAGTGCAGCCGCCGGGACAGTTCCATGGCCTGGTGCCAGCAGTGTGCTGTGGCACGAGTCATCCACCATCCGCCTTGTCCCCGAGACAGGAGCTCATCCCTGGGCTGTAGTGGCCCACCTCTGGGCCTGTCCCTGGAAAGGATGTGAAGTTCCTATGGATCTCAAGTCAGACTAGCTGGGTCGGTCTGTTTGTTTACAGCCAGTCCTGGCTCTACCAGAGTCTAGTGAGAACACTGTGATGGTGTGGATCATCTCTCCCCCTTCTTTCTCTCAGCTTTATCTTTAATGCATGAGTCTGTGGAACCAAACTCCCTGGGCTGGGCGGAAGGCTCAGGGACACACAGACACACACACAAAAAAACACACTCCCCAGGCCCAGGCACCTATCAACGGGCTGCATCTGAGACGAGGACAGGAGTACACACCCTGCTGAAACGTAATCCGCTCCGGTCCGGACCAGAAGGGAGGGGTGAGGACAAGAAACGGTCACATACACAGACTACCTGACTCAACACAAGGCCATAATATATAGGGCCTACTGCATTGTCCTCACTTTATAAACAAAGATCATCTTCAGTTGGCTGAATCCCAACAGATGACTTGACATTAATTTTGCCATCTAATCCATCATGTGCTTGCTTAGAGATATCTAGTGGACAATCCTCTCAGTTGTTGTTATGTATACTACAGTACAATGCACTCAAACTATTCACACAACTTGACTTTTTTCACATTTTGTTGTGTTATAGCCTGATTTCAAATGGATTAAAAAAAATATAATTCTCACCCATCTACACACAATAACCCATAATGACAAAGTGGGGAAAAAAAGAAAAATCCGAAATTTTTAGCAAATTTATTGAAAAAGAAATACAGTATCTCATTTACATAAAGGTATTCACACCCCGATTCAGTACTCTGTAGAAGGACCTTTGGCAGCGATTATAGCTTTCTGGGTAAGCCTCTAAGAGCTTTCCACACATGGATTGTGCAACATTTGACCATTTTTAAATTCCAAATTATTCAAGCTCTGTCAAATTGGTTGTTGATCATTGCTAGACAACCATTTTCAGGTCTTGAAGTAGATTTAAGTCAAAACTGTAACTCAGCCGCTCAGGAACATTCACTGTCTTCTTGGTAAGTAACTCCAGTGTATATTTGGCCTTGGTTCTAGGTTATTGTCCTGCTGAAAGGTGAATTAATCTCCCAGTGTCGGGTGGAAAGCACACTGAAACAGGTTTTCATTTTCCAGGAATTGTGTACAGATCCTAGGTACATGGGGCCGTGCATTACCATACTGAAACGAGGTGATGGAAGCGGATGAATGGCACGACAATGAGCCTCAGGATCTCGTCACAGTATCTCTGTGCATTCAAATTGTCATCGATAAAATGCAATTGTGTACGTTGTCCATAGCTTATGTCTGCCCATACCATAACCCCACCATGGGGCACTCTATTCACAACGTTGACATCAGCAAACCGCTTGCAAACACGACACCATACACGCCGTCTCACCGGTACAGTTGAAACTGGGATTCATTAGTGAAGAGCACACTTCTCTAGCGTGCCAGAAGCCATCGAAGGTTAGCATTTCCCCATTTAAGTTGGTTATGATGCCAAACTGCAACCAGGGCAAGACTCTGGTGAGGACGACAAGCACACAGATGAGCGTCACAGAGACGGTTTCTGACAGTTTGTGCAGAAATTCTTTGATGATGCAAACCCACAGTAATCAGCTCAGACGACCCCACAGGTGAAGAATTCGGATGTGGAGATCCTGGGCTGGCGTGGTAACATGTGGTCCACGGTTGTGAGGCTGGTTGGACATACAAATTCTCTAAAACTATGTTGACGGCTTATGGTAGAGAAATTAACATTCAATCCCCTGGCCCCAGCTCTGGATAACATTCCTGTAGTCAGCAAGCCAATTCCGCACTACCTTAAACTTGAATAATGACAACCGTTAACATGTATACATCAACACCATTATGGAACAACTTCTAGGAGAGACTAGAACTTAACCGTCAATGGACACAACCCGCCGCATAGGAATGAATGTCAAGACTGTAACATGACAACATGGGGGATTGTGGAATAAGAACATGTTACTGAAATGTTCTGAAGGATGAAGTGATGGGTGGTGGAAATAGAGGTAGAGGCCCATGTGTCCTCTGTGCACAGCTTTTTATTAACATTTGGACAGTAAAGATGTTGCAGATAAACAAAATAACAGTCATTACAAAGATCCTCTTCTTGGTATGAGAGAAACAATGTCAAGGACACCACTATAGCCTGGTTCTATAGCCGCTGGCAGGACTGCACAAAGCGATGTGCGACCAGGCTAACACGCCCACATCATATATCTTCCTAGGCTGTGTTTAAACAGACAGCACAATACTGCAAAAAAAAACATTTTTTTAAAGAAGCTGATAGGATTGGTCAAAAGTCCAATTGGTGAAAAAGGATCCGAAATGGGCTGTCTGGCGAAACGCAGCCATAGAAGGCCGCACAACAATATAAAAAATGGCCTACATTTGGTCTGGCAGACAACACATTTACAAAAGGCACAAGTGAAAACCATACTCTGGCTGCATATAATACTCTTACAAGAACAACAAGAGAAACGTACACACCACTGATTTCCCCTGTGGGAGATATTTTATTCAGCAAGTTCAGACACCCAAATATAATATTCCTACTAAAGATTGAAACAGAAATGCCTGTTGTTCTGTAATGTATAGTGATGGACCTAGTCACTCATTGTGAAGTTAAACCTTTGATTTGTAAAGTAACATGCTATACAGGAAATGTATATTTCAGTCACGTGGATGGACAGATTGAAGTTAATGAGTTCATTTGTTAAAATGTCACCAGTACTTGGAATCCATAGTTATGCAGTAATGTAGAGTAAAAATGATTGCAGAAAGTGAACCAACAGCAGTTGAAGATAGTGATATCACCAAGGGTGACATTGATAAAGTGATATCACCAAGGGTGACATTGATAAAGTGATATCACCAAGGGTGACATTGATAAAGCGATATCACCAAGAGTGACATTGATAAAGCGATATCACCAAGGGTGGCATTGATAAAGCGATATCACCAAGGGTGACATTGATAAAGCGAGTGACACGGGTCGACCACAGTCCATATTGGCTCTGCCATAACCTGGCCAGAATAATTCCCAAATGTAAAAATGGATTAATGTGCTTTATAGGTGAAAAATCTGTCGATGTGCAAGGCACCTATCCCTAATTGCCAATTTCAGTCACTCTGAAACAGCATCTGCTAAATTATTACAATTTCAAAAATGTACACCTGACCACTGAGAACTATAAAAAGTGACCAAAAAAAAAACCTCCAAAAACATTCACATAGCAGTCACACATCCATGGAAATGTTTCTGTTTCACATTCAGTTCATGTAATGCAAACAAATTGATTTGATTAACAGGTGACAGGACTTGGTAAACAGCTTTGGATGGAATTAGATAATTTATTAAAAAGGGTCAATATGCAATTGCTACATCGATTTTTAGACTTATAAATTAATGATATGTACCCATTGATTCTTGAAGAATATAAATTATAAATGCCTGATGAGCTTAGTTCAACTGACTTTCACCATTAGAACCGAGAAAAAGCTTACATTTTGTTTGTAAACAAAGTAAATGTAAACAAACGGCCTCAAAATGGTTAAGACTGTCATTTTGATATCATGGATGGTCAGTCCTTGCAGTCCTTTGAGTGGCTATATTTCTCCCTCAGCTTTTTACCAAAACAGGGGCAGGGAGTACCCGTTTTATTTAACTCGGCAAGTCAGTTAAGAACAAATTCTTATTTACAATGACAGCCTACAGGCCCAAACCCAGAATGCGCTGGGATAATTGTGCACCACCCTATGGGACTCCCAATCACGGCCGGTTGAGATACAGTCTGGATTCGAACCAGGGTGTCTGTAGTGATACTTCTAGCACTGAGATGCAGTGCCTTAGACCACTGCGCCACATTGTTATAGTTAAAACTACTGATTGCCCCTTTAAAGCAAATTTCCAATGACAAGATACATGCATACACCAATAAGAGACAGCGCATTCAGAACAACTACTTTTGGATGCTAGTGCCCAGAGTACAGTGATCCACAACATTGACTTGCTCTCAACAACCTGAAGTTCATAAAACTACCACTAGATGGTGCATAGAAATCAAATATGTCTCAGCCAGTAGATTTAATATTTGATCGGGCTTCTCAATGAATTGCATTGTAAAGGAGATGTTGCATTCCTCTAATCCTGCAAGCTGCATCAAATGTTCATCCAAATTGCATGAATGTGCATATTTACAGCATTGAATCCTACCAAATTCATGTTGTTGGATTTCTAGGTCTATAAAAAAATAACAATAGAGAGCAAGACATGCATGACACCATGACAAGTCTATGGCAGAGAGGTCATGAATAGGATCGCCATCTCATGGGTATATTTTTTTTATACAAAAAAATAAAATAAAAACATTGAGACCAGTCCTCTGTATATTATTGGAAACACATCCTTTCTACATTTTCAGCAACTGTCCTTTTGGTTCTTCAGATAGGCTTATGGTTTGAAATGAAAACGTCAGTAAATGTAACATCTTAAAATCAAGCACAAAATTCAGTAAGTGCTGTTAACGTGCCACTGCTGGTGATTTCAACGCTGTCTTAGAGAGCCAGCTTGGTGTAATAAGGGCATAGGCTACAAGTCAATGTCATCTACAGGCCTACATGTTCCTTTCTGGACATCAATAGGGCAACCATGGTAACAGCTGTAACAATGTCAGTAACTGGTGATCTTGTAACATTTCCTGTGTGTGCCATGGTGTGCAAGGCCAATAGAATGATAGCATCCATGTGAGGCCGAAATTGGGCAATCGGCAACAGTAACTAAATTACTATCACCTGACAGATTAATGGTGAGAAATAACACAGTAAAGAGAAAATGCAATCTATTCTTATGAGAATGAGCATGTGTCAGAGACAATCTCTTATCTTGGTTTGGTAGAGAGGAATAAAGAAGATAAAAAAGGACATTACAAAGTGGTCACAGAATATGGACCACTTTGTTCTTCTGGGGCAGCAGGTAGCCTAGTGGTTAGAGCGCTGGACTAGTAACCGAAAGGTTGCAAGATCGAAACCCCGAGCTGACAAGGTAAAGCGCTGTTGTTCAGGCCATCATTGAAAATAAGAATGTGTTCTTAAATCGACTTCCCTAGTTAAATAAAGGTAAAATAAAATAAAAATTCACCGTCTGTCAGCTTCACCAATAAACATTACTTTGATGCCATAACGGCTCAACCCATGGCAGTTTCCATATAGTACATGAGTCAGTCACTTGACAGCCACTAAGTTGGAGAAATCTTCAATGACCAGTAAACAACCAGACAGGCAGTTTGTGCACACACACCACCTGGCCTAGTGCAAGTATGGCCAGAATGGGCATCTTTGACTGACACTTCCATCTTTCAAAACAAATAACTAATTTAATATTTAAAAAATATCAATTTTCCACTAGCTTTATTCAGTAGGTCCTGCTGATGAAAACCTACTCCTCCTAAATGGTCAGTAGGGCCTGTTCAAATCTCCATTTGATATTCTTGCGTTGTTAAATGGTTAAACTCCCATGGTTGATCGTCTCCATAGGTGTAACCAGTAGGAGTGAACTACATTGTGCTGCATGCATGTGGTTGTCAGAGTCCACCGGCACTAGAAAGTGGCTTTCCTCAGCACTGAACACACACACACTGTACAGTCCCATAGGACAAGCAAGTCACACATTATTAATAATAAAGTCCTGGCAAAAAATTAATTCAAAACAAATGTTCATCATTGGCACAGAAGGAGTGCAGCTGTGATTGTGGTCTGCCTGTTTCCACCTTTGGCTCAGTATCTACCTCCATCCCTCCACACCTCCTTTCATCCCTCACTCCAGCTTCTCCTCAGGGATGTTGTCCAGGTCTAGGTCACGTGAGGCCACACAGCACAGACACAGCTTCTGGGTGTTCAGGGAGATCGCATCTGGGGAAAGGAAATAGAACCAGGAAGTGTCAAATCCAAGCACAGCTCCCCAAAGCAAAGTGTTACAACTTTTAGTGCCCCCAACCAGCCAGTGATTGTCAAGAAAATAACAGTCGTTCTCATGGTTGACTGTTAATTAACCAACATATTTAGTATCTACTGGCTTCCCTACAAGCCACTGATGCAGACCTTTTTAACATGTAGTTGTTCCGAGGTCTTATAAATCCATGTAATACTGCCTACACTTACACAATAAATCATTTATTTATTTTAGACAGGTCTAAAGAAACATGATATAAAGAAAATTGAGTCTATTTCAGAAAAACAGAATAGCATACTCTGAGTTGTCCTTGTGGTAGGTCCTGTTCTGGCTATGCCAAACTAGTTCATTTAGCAGAAACGATTTGCTTAGAATTATGTGGCATTATTTATAGTATGAAGAATACAATTGAACAAAGCTGAATAAAATATAAAGGATATTTTATCCAAATGATTCGAGGGAGTGCACACATGCGGCAATTCTGTGTTGAGCAGTTAACAAAGAAATGGGTATTCCCAGGAGCGCAACTTTGGTTTTAGAAGTGGGAGGAGTCCGCTGGGTGCTAAAGCACACCATTGACTTGTATTCCTATATGCTTCATTTAGAGTAATTAATGCAACTTTAGTTATTCTACAAACGTTGGGCTATATGTTTAGATTTGATTTGAATAAAGTTGCTTGAAAGGCATGAGCTCTGTTTTGTTTTTAGTGCAGGCTGTACACACTACATCACTCTTTCATTCACAATTTTACAAGCACTTGATAATGCCTTGAATTTTACGGCGGCATCCCCTTCTGCGGCCAGTGGCCGCTGTGCCTTTGGCCCGAGCGCTGCGAGCACCGCTCACTCGCATTGCACATCACGTGATCGGGTCTTTCACAGACTACAAGTAAAGACAGACACATCGGGGACGCAAATGCGTGCGTCTTTATCCTATTCCCGAGGTGCATATCGAAGATACTGGAAGAACTGTCCACATTTACCTTACCAACAGCAAAAGCACTAGCCTATGTCAATCTACTATCCCCAATAGTACAAAAGTCAACCTATTCTGTGTGAGAAATAAATATTCCAGTCTGTGCCAGTTGTGCGATGCGATAGATCCCAAATCAATAAAACCACTAGCATCAAAAAAAGTTCACGCAACACGGCTGATGCAAAATATCAAAACGTTTAGCTTAAAATGTTCATAAACTGTTATGCTATTTCTTCACATTTTAAGCGCAGCAATGCACTCATGGTAGTAGGTTGTAAGCGCGAATGTTCCTTAACGGCAAAACACCAGTATCAAAAGTGACCGCAAATGCAATTATGCATGTAATGTTTTTATTATAAAGGTGCATTTTTATGGTGAAAATGATGTTCCCCAAACTTGAAATTCACGCGATGCTTATGTATGCCAGTTAAGCTCTACGCCCCTTGTAAAGCAGATTAATGTGCATAATTTTAAGAAGTTATTTGGTCTCTTTAGTGTGTGCGACTACGATTCTAAAAAGGTCGCAAAAATAAAAGGCATTGTTTCTTGTCATTCACAAGTGATAATTCACAATAGGCTAATATTGTCACCCATCAGACTATTTTTGATTTAATCTCCTCTTTACATATACGTGAAATTTGTTTTGATTTAGAATGGGCCATTATCAAGCACCCGTCTCAAAATCGTGTCAGCGAAAAAAGGACATGTCATCTATGCACTTAAATAGCGAATGGAGGACGCTTTTGCCGTGGTTTATTTTCATGCCAGCCAGGTAGCTATACTCCTGTTGTAAAGATAAATAATGTGCTGAATATTAGGAAAGTTGAGAAATAAATACAGTAGGCCTATAGCCTATAGAGAGCTGATGGGATCCTCTGTTTAGTAGAAGCCATCACTCTGTTTCTTCAAATAATTACAAAGCCTATAGAAATGTTGGGCAACATGAGCTCATGGGCTCTCATGAAGTGTTTGATTAGATTTTCGAAAACATTTGCATTGATGTCAGATTGATTAGAGGGACAATGGAGTGCTAAGTACCAGGAAGTTAGCCAGTTTGGTAGGCTACTAATGACCATCAGCAGCATCAAAGCTTGGAGAAGCCTAATTACCTTGACTAAACAGTCATGTTGAATTTGACTGCCTTCATGATGGCCTGTGTGAGGGTAATATGGTCACAGCAACAGCCCTACCTCCAACTACAGTAGATCTAACTTTGGCTGCCCAATTACAAAATCACAAGGTAACCATGATATGAATGGATAGCTTTCCACCATGTACAGTGGGGCAAAAATGTATTTAGTCAGCCACCAATTGTGCAAGTTCTCCTACTTAAAAATATGAGAGAGGCCTATAATATTCATCATTGTTACACTTCAACTATGACGGACAAAATGAGAGAAAAAAAATCTAGAAAATCACATTGTAGGATTTTTTATGAATTTATTTGCAAATTATGGTGGAAAATAACTATTTGGTCAATAACAAAAGTTTATCTCTATACTTTGTTATATACCCTTTGTTGGCAATGACAGAGGTCAAATGTTTTCTGTAAGTCTTCACAAGGTTTTCACACACTGTTGCTGGTATTTTGGCCCAATCCTCCATGCAGATATCTTCTAGAGCAGTGATGTTTTGGGGCTGTTGCTGGGCAACATGGACTTTCAACTCCCTCCAAAGATTTTCTATAGGGTTGAGATCTGGAGACTGGCTAGGCCACTCCAGGACCTTGAAATGCTTCTTACGAAGCCACTCCTTCGTTGCCCGGGCGGTGTGTTTGGGATCATTGTCATGCTGAAAGACCCAGCCACGTTTCATCTTCAATGCCCTTGCTGATGGAAGGAGGTTTTCACTCAAAATCTCACGATATATGGCCCCATTCATTCTTTCCTTTACACGTATCAGTCGTCCTGGTCCCTTTGCAGAAAAACAGCCCCAAAGCATGATGTTTCCACCCCCATGCTTCACAGTAGGTATGGCGTTCTTTGGATGCAACTCAGCATTCTTTGTCCTCCAAACACGTTGAGTTGAGTTTTTACCAAAAAGTTATATTTTAGTTTCATCTGACCATATGACATTCTCCCACTCTTCTTCTGGATCATCCAAATGCTCTCTAGCAAACTTCAGACGGGCCTGGACATGTACTGGCTTAAGCAGGGGGACACGTCTGGCACTGCAGGATTTGAGTCCCTGGCGGCGTAGTGTGTTACTGATGGTAGGCTTTGTTACTTTGGTCTCAGCTCTCTGCAGGTCATTCACTAGGTCCCCCCGTGTGGTTCTGAGATTTTTGCTCACCGTTCTTGTGATCATTTTGACCCCATGGGGTGAGATCTTGCGTGGAGCCACAGATCGAGGGAGATTATCAGTGGTCTTGTATGTCTTCCATTTCCTAATAATTGCTCCCACAGTTGATTTCTTCAAACCAAGCTGCTTACCTATTGCAGATTCAGTCTTCCCAGCCTGGTGCAGGTCTACAATTTTGTTTCTGGTGTCCTTTGACAGCTCTTTGGTCTTGGCCATAGTGGAGTTTGGAGTGTGACTGTTTGAGGTTGTGGACAGGTGTCTGATAACTGATAACTGATAACAAGTTCAAACAGGTACCATTAATACAGGTAACGAGTGGAGGACAGAGGAGCCTCTTAAAGAAGAAGTTACAGGTCTGTGAGAGCCAGAAATCTTGCTTGTTTGTAGGTGACCAAATACTTATATTCCACCATAATTTGCAAATAAATTCATTAAAAATCCTACAATGTGATTTTCTGGATTTTTTTTCTCATTTTGTCTGTCATAGTTGAAGTGTACCTATGATGAAAATTACAGGCCTCTCTCATCTTTTTAAGTGGGAGAACTTGCACAATTGGTGGTTGACTAAATACTTTTTTGCCCCACTGTATATGTCTTCAAACAAAGTCTACCTATCATTCCCCACGAATCAATCTTTCCTGTTGAATCATGTCAGCTCTATTCATTACATCTTAAGGTTGTTTCAGCCCAGTCTCACCGAGCATCCTGCCCAGGAAGGCAGGCCTGGAGGAGGGGGGCAGGTGGATACAGATGTAGTACACTGGAGCTCCAGACAAAGCCACCCCGATACCAACCAGAGAGTTGACGGTATCACTGTAGAGAGGTACTACCACCAGGAACACACTGCATAGGCAGTACACTATAGGGAAGAACAGAGAGAGCTGGAGAGAGGGAGAGAAAGAGGGAGAGAGAGCGCGCAAGTGGGGGGACACTCAACATGAATTATGCATTCCATCATGTTCTCACATTCCTCAGAGCAGTTGACAAAATAACTGATAGAAAAGTAGATGACTGACAGGAATTAAGACATTTAGTAACCGTGAATAAGGTCCTTACCTTGACGGGCCGGGGCATGTTGGGAGCCTTGAACCGGAGGTATATCTGGCTGGCGATGGAGAGGCCGATGAACAGCCAGTAGTTGAAGCTGAAGTAGTTGATGAGCTGGAACACGTCCTTCACGCACAGGTAGATCAGAGACATGCCTCCCTGCAGGAGACACAGAACACTTCAGAAGTCTGATCCTATATCAGACATGCCACCCTAAACCAGACAAAGACAGTGCCCACACACACCAGCAGGATAAACCCTATATTTCTACAGAGAAAAAGGATTGTAAAGCTACTATATACAACATCACACTCCCCATCAATCACTGTGTGACATGACATTTAAGTCGTCATTCACTTACGTTGAAGAGCAGTGCTGGGATGGGGGTGTAGCGCTCGACATGGATCATGCAGAGGACGTTGGGTAAATGGCCCTCCCTGGAGCCCACGAAGAACAGCCTGGAGACAGCAATGATGGAGGAGTTGAGTCCTCCGTAACAGGAGATGGCCACTGACAAGGGGATCAGCCACCGAGCCCAGCCCAGGACCAAATCAGAAAAAGTCTTCAAAGACAAGACAACATAGGTTCACATCTGGTATTTGGCTACAGAAACCTTGGTTAGGCTGTGTTCCATTTATTTCAACCAATTCAGCAATTTATTGCCTTTCCTTGGGGAAAGGCAATAAGTAAACATAATTTTCTGTTTACTTCCTGAATTGCAATGGAATTTACCCCATCTCTGCTAGCAACCGTCAACACACCTAAAAAGGACACTTACTCAGGGCATTCTGTAACTACATGATCATTATTAATTACCATAGTCCTGTGTACAAGCTAACCTCAGCAGCTAGAGGACTTTCCCTCCTCTTGGTTATCATGTCAGTGAGAGTCACAGGAGAATAGTATAGCTGGTGCCCCAGGCAAGCAGAGCAGCCAGTCTCCTACTGATGATGTCATAGGAACCAGAGAACAGCAACAGCTGATCAACTAGCTACACTGAACAGATGCTGCCAATTAAGACCTGCCCGTGACCTGCTAATGGTTTAACCATGGTGTGTGTGTTTGAAAAGAGAAGCCTTTTTCATTCATCATGATTGACTTAACATGGCAGGTCCCAACTCATCCATAACCCTACTAGTGGTGAGCGATTAATCAAACATTTGTTTTATTAAATAACTAATTGACAGACGCCTGTTCAATTACTTGAATTCCATTTACTTCTGTTTTTTGTGAGCTCAACGCGCAGTTTCTCTAGAAATAAATCAAATAATTAGAGAAATTAAGTCAAGAACAAATGTGGGACGCTGGGCTGAAGGGAGTTATAGATTTCATTAGGCAAATATTGAACATAATTACTATGTTTCTGTGCTAAACTAACTGCAGAGCCTCCAGAAACTATTTATATCCCTTGACATTCCACATTGTTGTGTTACAGCCTGAATTCAAAAATGGATTCAATTGTTTTTTTTTACCACATACAATGCCCCATGATAAAGTGAAACCCGGTTTAGAAATATTTGCACATTTTGTGAAAATGAAATACAGAAATCGTATTTACATAAGTATTCGCAGCCCTGAGTCAATATCTTGTAGAAGCACCTTTGGCAGTGATTACAGCTGTGAATCTTTCTGGGTAAGCCTCTAAGCTTTCCACACATGGATTGTGCAACATTTGACCATTTTTTCTTTTCCAAATTCTTCAAGCTCTTTCAAATTGGCTGTTGATCATTGATAGACAACCATTTTCAGGTCTTGCCAAAACTGTAACTCGACCACTCCAGGACATTCACTGTCTTCCTGGTAAGGAACTCATGTAGATTTGGCCTTGTGTTTTAGATTATTGTCCTGCTGAAAGGTGAACCAATCTCCCAGTGTCAGGTGGAAAGCACACAAACAGGTTTGCATCTAGGATTTTGCCTGTGCTTAGCTCCATTCTGTTTCTTTTCTTATCCTGAAAAACTCCAGTCCTTAACGATTACAAGCATACATACACATAACATGATGCAGCCACCACTATGCTTGAAAATATGGAGAGTGGTAGTCAGTAATGTATTGTATATGCTCCAAACATTGTATTCAGGACAAAAATATATTGTCTTGCCACATTTTTTGCAGTATTACTTTAGTGCCTTGTTGCAAACAGGATGTATGTTTTGGAATATTTTTATTCTACACAGGCTTCCTTTTCACTCTGTCAATTAGGTTAGTATTGTGGAGTAACTACAATGTTTTATCCTCAGTTATCTCCCATTACAGCTATTAAACTCACTGTTTAAAATAAATCACCATTGGCCTCAGGGTGAAATCCCTGAGCAGTTTCCTTCCTCTCCGGAACCCAAATTAGGAAGGACGCCTTCTTTGGATGGTGTATCAATACACCCTGTCACTACAAAGTGTAATCAACAGTAATTGGTAATACGCAGTCTTAAAAGTAGGGCTAGGCAATACAGCCACAATTATATCACAGTATTTTTAGTTTTTGAATAATACAAGTTTTACATTTGCTTTATGAATAGTGAGTGATCCTAGCGTGGCAACACATACATTCAATTAGTCTTTCTCCACTCTGATTGTTTTATACTGTTCAATTCAACCAAAACATATTTCAGCACTAATAATCATTTCCTGCACTCAATTACAGTGGTGGGAAAAGTACCCAAATGTCATACTTGAGTAAAAGTAAAGATACGTTAATAGAAAATTACTAAAGTAAAAGTGACCCAGTAAAATACTACATGAGTAAAAGTTAACGTATTTGATTTTAAATCTAATTTGATCAAATTTACTTATAAATCATTAGTATAATGATCAGTATAAATCATTTCAAAATTCTTATATTAAGCAAACCAGATGGCACCATTTTATTTACGGATAGCCAGGGGCACACTCCAACACTCAGACATAATTTACCAACAAAGAATGTGTTTAGCGAGTCCTCCAGAGAGGCAGTAGATGACCAGGGATGTTCTCTTGACAAGTGTGTGAATTGGACCATTTTCCTGTCCTGCTAATCATTCAAAATGTAACAAGTACTTTTAGGTGTCAGGGAAAATGTATGGAGTAAAAAGCACAGTATTTTCTTTAGGAATGTAGTGAGGTAAAAGTTGTCAAGTAAAGTACAGATACCAAAAAAAAAGCAACTTAAGTAGCACTTGAAAGTATTTTTACACAAATAATTTCCACATAGGGCTGCATGATATGTGCAAATAACCAAGGACTTATTTTTAACCAAATGTTACAAATGCAATTTGACTTGCGAATTAGAGAAACTGTTGGAATCATGTAAATAGAGTGACAGTTCAAATTCTATAGTTAAAATATAAGAGTGGGCACTGAATACAGTGTTGTTTGAGATGACAACAAATGAAAATGCCAGGGATGAGTTATCGTGACAGGGTAGGAACTAAAGTGTTAATACGTGTTTCCTAGGGGACCCAATATGCACGGGCAAACATTGCATGTTCTCTCTTAGCTACATCATGTAGGTAACATATTCTTGCTTTGCATATTCCTCTTTGATTTAGAAGATACTGTTGCAAACGTGATGGTTTAAGTCTACCCCATCACTTGTATTATCAGGCTGTAACAGCTAGCTACGTTTGCTCTTACTCAGTACATTTATTAGCGGCTAACAGTTAGCGTCTCACAGGATTTAGAGCAACTTGCTAAGACGTTGCTTTGCTGCTGTAAGAAACAAACTAATAATGTCATTATAGAACGCTAGTGTATTTATATTAATTAAGAAGCACGGCATTGTCGTCATTAACTTTGTTGCATTTGCTACATTGACCATGCAGACTGAACGCGTCTCATGGTTGAGGATGCGCTCCTTGAGTGACAGGGGGCGGGGCTAGGTCTGTGGAAAGTGACACGGAGAAAAAGAGCGGAGAGCGATGACTCAAGTAGCGATGTAAAACTATCAAAATTGACATTACACATGGCGTATCACATTTAAAAAATCAAACATTCAAATACCGGTATAGAAGGTAAAGTAAAATCCCAAACCGGTCCCTGCATCAATACCGGTATATCATAAAATACGGAATACCGCCCGCCATACTTTGAATAACTAGTAAAATGATTGTCGAGACAGCTCTGCAGCATACTTAGGCAGCTACTAGCGATGAGGGTTTTGAAATAATTTCACTATTCGAATGGTATCATGAATAATTGTGAAATATGTGTTTGACCTGAGCACTGCTGCAGGAGGGAGAGACGCTGGTGCTCTATTGCAGCTATTGAGGGGCCGAAGAGATGGGAGCAAGCAGACGGAGGGAGACTCAGTTAGCCAAGGCAACTCAGCTAACGTTACAGCCAAGACTACAGTCGTGGCCAACAGTTTTGAGAATGACACAAATATAAATTTTCAAAGTCTGCTGCCTCAGTTTGTATGATGGCAATTTGCATATACTCCATTATGAAGAGTGATCCTCTTTGCCATGCTAATGAACTGAATCCCCCAAAAACATTTCCACTGCATTTCAGCCCCGCCACAAAAGGACCAGCTTGACATCATGTCAGTGATTCTCTCATTAACACAGGTGTGTTGACGAGGACAAGGCTGGCGATCACTCTGTCATGCTGATTGAGTTTGAATAACCACCCAAAGCTTCAAAAGGAGGGTGGTGCTTGGAATCATTGTTCTTCCTCAGTCAACCATGGTTACCTGCAAGGAAACACGTTTCGTCATCATTGCTTTGCACAAAAAGGGCTACACAGGCAAGGATATTGCTGCCAGTAAGATTGCATCTAAATCAACCATTTATCGTATCAACAGGAACTTCAAGGAGAGCGGTTCAATTGTTGTGAAGAAGGCTTCAGGCCGCCCAAGAAAGTCCAGCAAGCGCCAGGACCGTCTCCTAAAGTAGATTCAGCTGCGGGATCGGGGCACCACCAGAACAGTGCTTGCTCAGGAATGGCAGCAGGCAGGTGTGAGTGCAACTGCACGCAGTGAGGCAAAGACTTGGCCTGGTGTCAAGAAGGGCAGCAAAGAAGCCACTTCTCTCCAGGAAAAACATCAGGGACAGAATGATGTTTTGCAAAAGGTACAGGGATTGGACTGCTGAGGACTGGGGTAAAGTAATTTTCTCTGATGAATCCCCTTTCCGATTGTTTGGGGCATCCGGAAAAAAGCTTGTCCGGGGAAGACAAGGTGAGCGCTACCATCAGTCCTGTGTCATGCCAACAGTAAAGCATCCTGAGACCATTCATGTGTGGGGTTGCTTCTCAGCCAAGGGAGTGGGCTCACTCACAATTTTGCCTAAGAACACAACCATGAATAAAGAATGGTACCAACACATCCTCCGAGAGCAACTTCTCCCAACCATCCAGGAACAATTTGGTGACAAACAATGCCTTGTCCAGCATGATGGATCACCTTGGCAAAAGTGATAATTAAGTGGCTCGGGGAACAAAACATCGACTTTTTGGGTCCATGGCCAGGAAACTCCCCAGACCTTAATCCCATTGAGAACTTGTGGTCAATCCTCAAGAGGCGGGTGGACAAACAAAACCCCACAAATTCTGACAAACTCAAAGCATTGATTATGCAAGAATGGGCTGCCAGGATGTGGCCCAGAAGTTAATTGACAGCATGCCAGGGCAGATTGCAGAGGTCTAGAAAAAGGGTCAACACTGCAAATATTGACTCTGCATCAACTTCATGTAATTGTCAATAAAAGCCTGACACTTATGAAATGCTTGTAATTATACTTCAGTATTCCATAGTAACACCTGACAAAAATATATAGACACTGAAGCAGCAAACTTTGTGGAAATTAATATTTGTGTCATTCTGAAAACTTTTGGCCATGACTGTACCTAACTTGTAGCAGCCAATGTTATTTATCAAACATTTATCACTATAACAGTGCATGTCTTGATTGAGCTAGCAACCTATAGCAAGCTAAGCTAATTGAGGAAACGCTGCGCTTTATCCCCAAACCCATTCAGATAAAACAGCTTACCTGTTGGTTGCTCGTTGTAGCCTACTCATCATTTCGCAAACTTTTAATTACATAATTCTATTCCTTCTTGCATTAGTGAATTTGCGCTCCACTTGCTACACATTGAGCCACTTTGATTGGCCAACAAACAACCTACACGTGAAGGCTACCAGACTTCTTATGGGGCATATCATAATAATGATATTGAAAAGTTGTTTTATTAAATTAATCATTTGAAATATAATGGTAAATCCTTGTACGCAACATGGATGTTTACATTTTATTTTAGAAAAAGCCTTTGTGAAAAATAGGCCTATTTTTTTGCCAACATTTATACTCACAAGTACTTGAATACTAACGTCAGTTCGTATATTCGAATAACCGTGCACATCCCTACTATCTAGCTAAATAGGATGACAAAGACCTTGCACTATAGGGAGCACAGGGATGACGTTAGATGGTTGGCTGCTACTTCCTGAACAGAGATAAAATGACCAAGGAATTAAAAATGAAACTGATATTTTATTATTTCAGAGTAATTTCCTTTTTCTATTGACATCTACCGAATGTGGAACTGAGAAGACAATGGAATGTTTTCGGCAATTGAACGTTCACTATTTTGGGCTTTGGAATCTCCATTAAAAAGCTATAAAATAATTCTCATGTCATTATTTCAGAACTCATTTAATGTTTTAAATGATCTAATCCAACCTCAAAATGCACCAATCGCTCAACATTAAACCCCACACAACCTCAAATCCAGAGCAGAGTAGAACTCACCATAGCCACAGCATCACTGGCCAGCACGGTGCCAGCATCCATAACGGTGTAGTAAGCTATATTAGTCAGAATGTAGATCACTGTGACGATGGGCATGGAGATCCCTATTGCCAATGGGAGGTTCCTGGTAGGAATGGATAAAAAAAATTGATAGAACGCTTTATAAAAATAGAAGGACAAACTTTGCGGGGAGAGAGAAACCTTGACAGGAACCAGACTGCCAGTGCCGGGCATACGTTCCTTGTCTATATATAACAAGAGTCAGACTAAGACGGGTCAAGAGAGGACTGGCAGTGCAGGGCTGGTGGAACATAGGAACAGTACCACCCAACCCTATGCCATACCGGGGTATACAGTAGCGCTATTTCTTTCCAAAATTAAAAATAAATATAAACATCATGACAGATTGCCTCACCTCTTCGGGTTCTTGATCTCCTCAGTGATGAAGTTGAGTGCGTCCCAGCCCGAGTAGGAGTAGAGCGCAGCGTACAGAGCCAGGGCCATGTCCCCAGGGTTCACTTTAGAACCCTTAAACAAATCCTCAAAGTTCTGCGTCTGGCCTACAGACAGAGGCCAGGGATCACATAATGAATTAGATATAATAGATTAAATAATTGAGTTAAATATCATAGCTCTTTTCCTAGTTTTCAATGCTCTTTACATTGTAAGGGGGACTCACCTCATCCACTACCAACTTTAAAAAACTCACACTCACACCTGGTCAGCAAGTGAAGCTCTATCATGAATAGGCCAGCACACTGACATTAGGGACAGGTGGGTTATGTGTCCCTAGCCAGATGCCGTACTGTACCTTGTCCCAGCTTGATCATCCCAGCAATGATGATGACAATGAGGGCCAGGACCTTGGCTACTGTAGAGACCACCTGGAGAATGGCCCCCCACTTCACCTTCATACAGTTCACACACGTCAGGAGACCTAGAGTGGGAGAGGAGGAAGAAGAATGTAGCAGACCACTCTCTGCAAGCAACTCCAAAGCAAGTGTTTCAAACCAGGGTTGGTTTAGGTAAATTCCATTTCAAACTGATGTAAACCAATGGCTTAGGAACGATTCATATCAGAATTCTTCACCTGCGGGATCGTCTGAGACCAGACACCCAGACAGTTGATGAAACTGAGGAGTATTTCTATCTGTAATAAAGCCCTTTTTGTGGGGAAGAACATTTTCTGATTGGCTAAGCCTGGCTCCCCAGTGGGCATAAATGGGACTCATACCATCCAAAAAGTTATACCTTTGACTCATCGATCCATAAAACATCCTTCCAAGAGTATTGATGATCATCCAGGTGTTTTTTGGCAAGCTTGAGTCAACTTTTTGGATGAGATGGGTCCCATTATGTCTGGAGAAAACCAAACACTAGAAAGAACCTCATACCAACAGTCAAGCATGGTTGTGGTAGTCTGATGGTTTGGGGATTCTTTGCTGCCTCAGGACCTGGGCAACTTGCCTTAATAGAAGGAACCATGAATTCTGCTCTGTATCAGAGAATTCTACAGGAGAATGTTAGGTCCTCCGTCTGAGCTGAAGCTGGGGTGCAGCTGGATCATGCAGCAAGACAATGGTCCAAAACACACAATCAAGTCTACATGAAAATGTATAAAAAGCAATGCTTTTTCCTAATCCCAAATGAGATGTTGTGGCAGGCCTTGAAAAGAGCAGTTCATGCTTGAAAACCCAAATGTCACTGAGTTATAGCAGTTCTGCATACAAGAGTGGGCCAAAATTACAACACAGTGATGTGAGAGACTGATCAACAACTACAGGACACATTTGGTTGCAGTCATCCAGTCACTGCAGTTAAAGGTGGCACAACCAGTTAGTGTAAGGGGGCAATTACTTTTTCACACAGGGGAATTGGGTGTTGCATAACTTTGTTGAATAAATTAAAAAAGTATAAATGTTTTGTTATTTGTAAACTCAAGTTCCCTTTATCTAATATTAGGTTTTGGTTTAGGAGCTGATAACGATTTTATTTTTTTGTTTGTTGAGAAAATCAGAAAGGGGGCATATACATTTTCACAGCACTGTAGTTTGAATAGCGATCCTTATTTTGTCTTCATAAACTGGGTGGTTTGAGCCCTGAATGCTGATTGTAAAATGGCGCCGGAAGAAATGGCAGCAGATTTACAGGCGCCCAACCAATTGTGCTATTATGTTTTTTTTCGTGTTATTTGTAACTTATTTTGTACATAATGTTTCTGCAACCGTATTTTACAGCAAAAAAGAGCTTCTGGATGTCAGGACAGCGATCACTTACCTCGGATTAGACAAAGATTTTTTCTTCAACAAACAAGACATTCTCCAAACACCCCACAGAGCCGACATCCACGTTATTTGCAAGAGGAAGCGACGCAGGTACAGAGGACAAAGAGCCGGATGCCTGGTCAGGACCCGGAGAAGGCGACTGGGAAAGCTGCCGTTACCGTCAATACTACTCGCCAACGTACAATCATTGGACAATAAACTAGACGAGGTACGATCACGAATATCCTACCAACAGGACATCAACAACTGTAATATCATGTTTCACGGAATCGTGGCTGAATGACGATCAGCTAGCGGGATACACGCTGCACCGGAAGGATAGAACAGCACACAAGGGGGGAGGGGGGGGCGGTCTGTGCATATTTGTAAACAGCTGGTGCATGAAATCTAAGGAAATCTCTAGATTTTGCTTGCCTGAAGTAGAGTATATTGTCATAAATTGCAGGCCACACTACTTGCCTAGAGAGTTTTCAGCTATACTTTTCGTGGCTGTTTATTTACCACCACAGACACATGATGGCACAAAGACCGCACTCAGTCAGCTGTAGAAGGAAATAAGCAAACAGGAAACCACTCAACCAGAGGCGGCGCTCCTAGTGGCAGGAGAGTTTAATGCAGGGAAACTTACAGTGCCTTGCGAAAGTATTCGGCCCCCTTGAACTTTGCGACCTTTTGCCACATTTCAGGCTTCAAACATAAAGATATAAAACTGTATTTTTTTGTGAAGAATCAACAACAAGTGGGACACAATCATGAAGTGGAACGACATTTATTGGATATTTCAAACTTTTTTAACAAATCAAAAACTGAAAAATTGGGCGTGCAAAATTATTCAGCCCCCTTAAGTTAATACTTTGTAGCGCCACCTTTTGCTGCGATTACAGCTGTAAGTCGCTTGGGGTATGTCTCTATCAGTTTTGCACATCGAGAGACTGACATTTCTTCCCATTCCTCCTTGCAAAACAGCTCGAGCTCAGTGAGGTTGGATGGAGAGCATTTGTGAACAGCAGTTTTCAGTTCTTTCCACAGATTCTCGATTGGATTTAGGTCTGGACTTTGACTTGGCTATTCTAACACCTAGATATGTTTATTTTTGAACCATTCCATTGTAGATTTTGCTTTATGTTTTGGATCATTGTCTTGTTGGAAGACAAATCTCCGTCCCAGTCTCAGGTCTTTTGCAGACATCTGACCAGAGCACCTTCTTCCACATGTTTGGTGTGTCTCCCAGGTGGCTTGTGGCAAACTTTAAACAACACTTTTTATGGATATCTTTAAGAAATGGCTTTCTTCTTGCCACTCTTCCATAAAGGCCAGATTTGTGCAATATACGACTGATTGTTGTCCTATGGACAGAGTCTCCCACCTCAGCTGTAGATCTCTGCAGTTCATCCAGAGTGATCATGGGCCTCTTGGCTGCATCTCTGATCAGTCTTCTCCTTGTATGAGCTGAAAGTTTAGAGGGACGGCCAGGTCTTGGTAGATTTGCAGTGGTCTGATACTCCTTCCATTTCAATATTATCACTTGCACAGTGCTCCTTGGGATGTTTAAAGCTTGGGAAATCTTTTTGTATCCAAATCCGGCTTTAAACTTCTTCACAACAGTATCTCGGACCTGCCTGGTGTGTTCCTTGTTCTTCATGATGCTCTCTGCGCTTTTAACGGACCTCTGAGACTATCACAGTGCAGGTGCATTTATACGGAGACTTGATTACACACAGGTGGATTGTATTTATCATCATTAGTCATTTAGGTCAACATTGGATCATTCAGAGATCCTCACTGAACTTCTGGAGAGAGTTTGCTGCACTGAACGTAAAGGGGCTGAATAATTTTGCACGCCCAATTTTTCAGTTTTTGATTTGTTAAAAAAGTTTGAAATATCCAATAAATGTCGTTCCACTTCATGATTGTGTCCCACTTGTTGTTGATTCTTCACAAAAAAATACAGTTTTATATCTTTATGTTTGAAGCCTGAAATGTGGCAAAAGGTCGCAAAGTTCAAGGGGGCCGAATACTTTCGCAAGGCACTGTAACTATTGTTCACCTAATACCTTTTTTGCACTATTGGTTCGAGCCTGTAAGTAAGCATTTCACTGTAAGGTCTACCTACACCTGTTGTATTCGGCGCACGTGACAAATAAACTTTGATTTGATTGGCTGACCGCCGTGGTATATGAGATTGTATATCACGGGTATGACAAAACATTTATTTTTACTGCTTCAATTACGTTGGTAACCAGTTTAT
Organism: Oncorhynchus mykiss; assembly: GCF_013265735.2. NCBI lineage: Eukaryota > Metazoa > Chordata > Actinopteri > Salmoniformes > Salmonidae > Oncorhynchus > Oncorhynchus mykiss. The sequence continues at coordinate 54,668,378 of NC_048582.1, read as the reverse complement.
AATAGCAATAAGGCACCTCAAGGGTTTGTGATATATCTCTAAAATACCACGGCTAACGGCTGTGTCCAGGCACTCCACGTTGCGTCGTGCATGGTAACAGCCCTAAGCCATAGTACATTGGCCATTTACCACACCCCCTCGGTCCTTATTATTTAACTATACTAATGGTACTTAGAGTGCTAATAGCTGCTAACACATGAAGCAGGAATGTGGCTTAGGCCACATCACACCCAAGGCTAACAGAAGGATCGTGCAAACTGAAAAGTTGCAAATCTTATGTTGAAGAGAGTTCAAAATGTTGGATTTTATTTGATTTTTTTTTTTTTTTTTTTTTTTGAAGAGTTAGATCTTACTACACATTTTATTTTTTTAAGAGACAACCTCTGGTAATAGATTATCTATATACACACACAACTGCTAAATCATTGGAATCATTGGTTTCAACAAGGACCTAATGTTGCTAGTCAGTGTGTTTCTGCTTCAGGGAGAATTTCTACAATGGCGTCACACAACAACCAAATGCTTCCATGACATGTTTGTGTTCTGTTGTCATGGCCTATGGCATTTATGTACATCAAGCTCTGCGTTTTGGCAACATGGATTCCTTAGCATTTAGTGGAACAATTATACCTACATCTTTTCAGAAACATGAGTAGCATACACTGTTAGTTGCAATATTAAAATGACATTTAAAATCCCCCACAAATAACTGAGCAGATTCTCAGTTAGCTACTAAGATGTTACCAGGTTGCTTCCGCATAGACCTTGGCCTCCTACACTAACCAGAGAATCAGCATTCCTTTACTCACTCGTATTTCATGAAGGAACGTGTGAGAATGTCTCCCCAGACCCATAAAGAGAACAAGCATTTACAGTTGGCCTAATTCCTGAGGGGATTCAACTAAATGCCAAGTCAGGCTGTTCTTTTATTACAGATCCCTCTGACTCAACATAACCCCTTTTGAGGCTTCTACACATTTGTCTGACAAAGCACACTTTTTTTTTTTTTTACCTTGGAGTGGCTCAGCTCCAACTGAAAAACACACACACTCACATTCATATCCCCCTGGCAACTGCAGAGCTGACACAGGATGAGAGAAACAAACAGCAGGACTGAGAAAAACAAAGAGAACACAAGTGCACTTTAAAGCTAGACCCAGTTGAGACCCAGTTGAGACCCAGTTATATAATTTGTATTCATGCAATATCACACTGTCTCAGAGACAAAAAAATCCCCAGGGAAGACAATGTCAAGAAACCCAGGCAGAGTTCTTTAGTGGCAGCTGGGCCAGCCACCCTTTGATCAGTCAGTATCAGACAGCTGATGTTCTCGTTTGCGTGTAGCCAACAAGCATGTAGGCTACTCTACTCTAAGTGGGATCAGCTTTGGACGTTAAGGCAGTCAAATGGAATTCTAATTTACAATTAAAGGCAGCAATAAAGGCAGCCTACATTTGTCTTATGTGATATTTTGATTAATACCCCTTAGAGCTACCCCCCTACTTTGTGCAATTTCTGCCTGAAGACATACCCAAATCTAACAGCCTGTAGCCCAGGCACAGAACCAAGGATATGCATATTCTTGGCACCATTTGAAAGAACTGAAGTTTGTGAATTGAATGTAGGAGAATAACACAATAGACCTGGTTTAGATAAAACAATGAAAAAAACATACATTTTTATTTTTATATTATCATCTTTAGCATGAACAAGATAAAACATACATTCAGATAGGATGATGGGGACAATTTCAGTGAAAAATATAAGAGGGCAACAGTACTTGTGCAAAGTTTCAGAATGATAACTTCCAAAACGTGTGCTACATGACATTTATCATGAAGTCACCCAGGTGTCCCACACAAGTATAACTTTATACAAAATACCAAAATGGTATTTATATCTATTTATATAGCCCCAGCCTAAAACCCCAAACAGCAAGCAATGCAGGTGTAGAAGCACGGTGGCTAGGAAAAACTCCCTAGAAAGGCAAAAACCTAGGAAGAAACCTAGAGAGGGACCAGGCTGAGGGGTGGCCAGTCCTCTTCTGGCTGTGCCGGGTGGAGATCACAGTGGTTGTAGAGGGTGCAACAGGACAGCACCTCAGAGTAAAAATGAACAGTTTAGGGTTCCATAGCCACAGGTAGAACAGTTGAAACTGGAACAGCAGCAAGACCGGGTGGACTGGGGACAGCAAGGAGTCATCATGGCAGGTAGTCCTGAAGCATGGTCCAAGGGCTCAGGTCCTCCGAGAGAAAGAGCAGACTTAAATTCACACAAGACACCGGATAAGACAGGAAAAGTACTCCAGATAACATACTGACCCTAGCCCCCACCCACTTTGCCATATAACCCCACCAACTTTGCCAAAACTCTAGACAATATTCTGCTGCTGATGCCAGACCAGTCTCTTTCTGATGTAAAGCAGAGGGCCACTGAGCATGTGATGGGAGACTTCATCTTGCAAACACAGCAACGCCTCCATGCTGTTCCCTTTTGGCCCTTAGGCACATCCATGCCTGCACAAATATATTTGGGCAGATGAACACTTGTGGCAGGAGCAGAAGGGACAGGGCTTGGTGCAGTGGTGCTGTAGCCAGCAAGCTCCTTGATGCTCCCTCTAATGTAGACTGATTGGAGGAAGCATGCTGGCTGTGTTGAGATGTATGGGTTTGCATTCTACACTAATAATATATATATATATATATATATATATATATATATATATATATATATATAAAAATAAAGGGAAACTTAAACACCACAACGTAACTCCAAGTCAATCACACTTCTGTGAACTCAAACTGTCCACTTAGGAAGCAACACTGATTGACAATACATTTCACATGCTGTTGTGCAAATGGAATAGACAACAGGTGGAAATAGGCAATTAGCAAGACACCCCCAATAAAGGAGTGGTTCTGCAGGTGGTGACCACAGACCACTTCTCAGTTCCTATGCTTCCTGGCTGATGTTTTGGTCACTTTTGAATGCTGGCGGTGCTTTCACTCTAGTGGTAGCATGAGACGGAGTCTACAACCCACACAAGTGGCTCAGGTAGTGCAGCTCATCCAGGATGGCACATCAATGCGAGCTGTGGCAAGAAGGTTTGCTGTGTCTGTCAGCGTAGTGTCCAGAGCATGGAGGCGCTACCAGGAGACAGGCCAGTACATCAGGAGATGTGGAGGAGGCCGTAGGAGGGCAACAACCCAGCAGCAGGACCGCTACCTCCGCCTTTGTGCAAGGAGGAGCAGGAGGAGCACTGCCAGAGCCCTGCAAAATGTCCTCCAGCAGGCCACAAATGTGCATGTGTCTGCTCAAACGGTCAGAAACAGACTCCATGAGGGTGGTATGAGGGCCCGACGTCCACAGGTGGGGGTTGTGCTTACAGCCCAACACCGTGCAGGACATTTGGCACCAGAGAACACCAAGATTGGCAAATTCTGTGCTCTTCACAGATGAAAGCAGGTTCACACTGAGCACGTGACAGACGTCACAAGAGTCTGGAGACGCCGTGGAGAACGTTCTGCTGCCTCCAACATCCTCCAGCATGACCGGTTTGGCGGTGGGTCAGTATTTCTTTGGGGGGCCACACAGCCCTCCATGTGCTCGCCAGAGGTAGCCTGACTGCCATTAGGTACTGAGATGAGATCCTCAGACCCCTTGTGAGACCATATGCTGGTGCGGTTGGCCCTGGGTTCCTCCTAATGCAAGACAATGCTAGACCTCATGTGGCTGGAGTGTGTCAGCAGTTCCTGCAAGAGGAAGGCATTGATGCTATGGACTGGCCCGCCCGTTCCCCAGACCTGATTCCAATTGAGCACATCTGGGACATCATGTCTCGCTCCATCCACCAACGCCACGTTGCACCACAGACTGTCCAGGAGTTGGCGGATGCTTTAGTCCAGGTCTGGGAGGAGATCCCTCAGGAGACCATCCACAACCTCATCAGGAGCATGCCCGGGCGTTGTAGGGAGGTCATACAGGCACGTGGAGGCCACACACACTACTGAGCCTCATTTTGACTTGTTTTAAGGACATTAGGACACTTGTTTTAGGACACTTGTTTTAAGGACATCAAAGTTGGATCAGCCTGTAGTGTGGTTTTCCACTTTAATTTTGAGTGTGACTCAAAACTATTGATAATGTTTGTGTGATTTTGTTGTCAGCACATTCAACTATGTAAAGAAAAAAAGTATTTAATAAGAATATTTCATTCATTCAGAGCTAGTGTGTGTTATTTTAGTGCTCCTTTATTTTTTTGAGCAGCATATACATACATACATACATACATACATACATACATACATACATACATACATACATACATAGGCTATGGTCGTTCTCATACAAACCCTCACAATGACTAGCTAACGTGTACTTTACCCATTTTATTACATCTTTATATGTTGCAAATAAAATGTAAAAACAATCACATAATATTTAATATTAATTTCAAACAACGGCATTAGCATGAGAGCAACTTACCAGTCCAAAACAATGTCCTCTCCGTTCAAAAAAAAATATGCTTCAGTTTCAGAATCAAAGCTATGGGAGCTAATGAGTCTTCAAAAAGCAGATCTGTCTCACTTTCACGATCAATTTCCTCAAATTGTTTCTACATTCGTATATCTAGTCTTAGAAATAGCTTTCCTTGACTTATTCGCCATGATGTTGAATAAATAAACAGCTGAAGATGCAAGTCACCGAAATACTGCTGTGCGTAATAAGCGTCGCTCCTTCACGATTGAATTGGCAATGGTGAAAGAACGGTCCTTACGCCAGCGTTCAATGGAAAGGTTTGTCTTACAACAAAGAACCATGGGATATTGCAGTTTACCTCTGCTCATTGGCTATCTACCCAGCTAGAGTTCAAGACGATCAGTGGTCATTGGGTTAAAATACAGTCAATCAACGAGACAGTGGTCATATAATTGGTGCACAATGGGCTTGTCTTCCAATTGGTTTTTCCGGGTCAATACGTCCCGCAAAATGACCCATCAAGTTTGGTTGTGTTACAAACAAACAGTTGATTGCAAGGAAACCAAACATGACTGGATAAAGTCAGGGAAAGTCTGTCTATTTTACGTTGAAAATTGAATGACACAAAATTCAACAAGATAAGCGTTCACAAAATGTTTCGTGTTAGGCTATAAAAAATGGATTTAACTGAACCAAAGACCATTCATTGTGTAACAATGAGCCTTGGGATTGCAACCAGAGCAAGATCTTCAAAGGTAAACAATTTATTTCAATGCAATCTGTGATTTTGTTACGCAAGTGCTGGTTGAATAAGTAGTTTGATATGGGGGTCTATGCTCAGATAATCGAAGCGTATTCTTTCGCAATAAATCTTTTTTTAAATATGACAACGCAGTTGGATTAACAAGATTCTAGGCTTTTGAAGCATGTGAGACACTTGTATTTTAAGGAATGCTTAATATGACTATTTGTGGCGAACACCGTATGTTGTCGAATTCAAACCCGCATCCGGGATGGGTAGTTCAGAGAGGTTATTAATTAAAAGACAAAAAAAAATTAAATTAAACAATACTACATTACTTCCTATTAGCAATACATTTATTGTTTGAGAAACATGAGCATGCTCATCGGTTTCTGTTTCGTTGGTGTAATTTTAGCAGGAAACTAATATTTTGGCTGGTAAATTTTCCATCTAACTGCCAGTGGCTGTTGGACCAAAAATACAATTTTAGGCCCTGGTTATGACATGAATTTGTCCGGGATGCTGGCCTTCTAGGCAGAGTTCCTCTGTTCAATGTCTGTTATTTTACCCATCTTCATATTTTATTGGCCAGTCTGAGATAAGGCTTTTTCTTTGCAACTCTGCCTAGAAGGCCAGCATCCCGGAGTCACCTCTTCACTGTTGACGTTGAGACTGGCGTTCTGCAGGTACTATTTAATGAAGCTGCCAGTTGAGGAATTGTGAGGCGTCTGTTTCTCAAACGAATGTACTTGTCCTCTTGCTCAGTTGTGCACCAGGGCCTCCCACTCCTCTTTCTATTCTGGTTAGAGCCCGTTTGCACTGTTCTGTGAAGGGAATAGTACACAGCGTTGTACAAGAGCTTCAGTCTCTTGGCAATTTCTCACATGGAATAGCCTTCATTTCTCAGAACAAGAATAGACTGACGAGTTTGAAAAGAAAGTCTTAATCGAACCCACAAATGCTGATGCTCCAGATACTCAACTAGTCTAAAGCTGGCCAGTTTTATTGCTCCTTTAAATCAGGACAACAGTTTACAGCTGTGCTAACATAATTGCAAAAGGGTTTTCTAATGATCAATTAGCCATTTAAAAAGTATAAACTTGGATTAGCTAACACAACGTGCCATTGGAACACAGGAGTGATTGTTGCTAATAATGGGCCTCTGTACGCCTATGTAGATATTCCATAAAATTACATTTAAAAAAAAATAAAGCCTTTTCCAGCTACAATAGTCATTGACAACATTACCAATGTCTACCCTGTATTTCTGATCAATTTGATGTTATTTTAAATGGACAAAAAAAACATGCTTTTCTTTTAAAAAAACAAGGACATTTCTAAGTGACCCCAAACTTTTCAACGGTAGTGTATATACATACATACCAGTTAGAGAGAATCAAAAGTAAAACGGCATGGGGCCACCATTTATTTTGTTATGTTTGAGTCACGGCATAAGGCATCGCAAAATGTGTATAACTGCAGAAAATCGCTTAAAACCCTAAATGTTGTCTGCGACAAAGAGGACCTCTAAAATGTTCCTTCAGCAACTGCGATATTGGCCAAGCCCACTTCGACACCCCGCCACGACCACCTGCGTTCAGCAGGGCACACCATAGAACGACACTTTATAAAAGTCCAGGTAGTATCTCCTTATTTCAAAACAAGCAGAGGGAGGAAAAGTGAGCTCAGCTTATCTTACTGATGATGGCTGCTGCTATGAGTTTCACAGCATCGTAGGGGGCTGAGCACGTGGGGTAGAAGGGCTGCACCAGGTAGTTGGAGAAGGTGAGGGCTATGACAGCCTGGCCTGCTGGCTCCACGATCATCAAGGACGACCACAGCCTGATAATTAAAAATAAGAAATTAATGAGGATATAAATAGAGAGCTTTTCTAGATACTCGAAGCACTTTACATAAAGGTCTCTTTTGCAAAATAGTTTCTCAATGAGACCAACCTGTAAAAAAAAATGTTTTTAAGTGGAATCTCACCTAATGAAAGCCGCGAAGCCACCAAAGGACTCCAGGATGTAGGCATAGCTGGCCCCAGACTTGCGGATGGTGGTTCCCAGCTCGGCGTAGCACAGGGCCCCGAAAACAGAGAAGACCCCGCCGATGGCCCACACCACCAGAGACAGGCCGAAGGAGCCTGTGTAGAGGAGCACCCCTTTGGGGGAGATGAAGATGCCTGAGCCGATCATGCTTCCCACAATGAGGCAGACCCCTTGGAGCAGGGAGATTTCCTGCTTCATGCGCATGGAGCCAGTCAAAATGGTGTCTGTGTCTTGCTCAGCCCCCATGGTGATGGTTCGGGGAGGGTATGAATAAGGTGGAGGGTTGAGGCAGAGACCAGGGTGGAGGGATTGAGGACAGAAAGATAGAGTGGAGACAAGAACAAAGTAGAGGGTGCAGGACTGGAGACCAGGGTAGAAGGATGGAGACGGGTGGAAGCAGCACGTCACTAAACAAGGCCACTGTCAGAGGCTCTCAGCTGATGGTCATCAATGTTCTTGATCAGCTGTACTCTTGACAAGAATTCTGGAGGGAAATAAGGACAACTGTTAGCACAGGATGAAAGACAACATAACTTGCTGTGTGAGACCATTAGGCTTCAGGCAATGACTCCTTGTATTAGGTAACTGAAATGCAGCATTTGAGGGATAGAATCCAAAAGAAACTGGAAAAACTAGCTAGTCCTACAAGCTGGAATTCTCAAAGATGCAGCTGATTACAAACCTACTTACAGGTACAATGTGGTAGCAAGTCTAGAGTTTCTCTACAGAGTCTCTGAGCCACAAACCGTAGTGGAGGAGGAGTTGAAGAAGGATGTGTTTCTGGGTAACGGATAGCGTGGAAAAGTGCTAATGAATGCTACAGCAAGGTCTTGTGACCAACTGTTTTTCCACTAACAGGCGCGGTTTCCGATCACATATTTTCCTCCCTCTAGAGTTGAAATAAACTTGTCTGGGATTCAAGTCGCTGTTTACTCAAGCGCAACCTCTAACAAAGAAAAAAAACAAGGACGAGTGAATCAGAGTTCAAATGCCTCCTGTTACCATGGGAGAATTTCACCAACTAGAACATTGTCAAAGTGAACGTAGAACAGCCCACACACTTTGCATTCCATAACAGTAAGGCTAGATAGATGCTCATTAAAATTCACTAATGGTGTACTAGAGCTTGATATAGCCTAGCTGAATATCTAAGGCAACAATGCTGTCAGTAGGAGAGATGCATCTTTCAAATGATCTGCCCCCGATATATAAAGGGCTCCGCACGTAACAGTTGGCAATACATAGAGAAGTTAAATGAGAAGATGAAATGCAAACTTTGAGGTGGAACTGAGCTACAGTGGCAGTAAATGTGCAATGCTGAAAGGGAGGCAGCAGGAGAATCAGCACTTTACTCAGAGTAAATAGCTCTCCTCCCGGGCAGTGTTGCTGTGGGAGGTGAGATATAGGTGAGATATAGGATTCGTATTTATTTGTGCGCACAAAGAAATACAAATCCTATATCCAACCTCACGCAGCAACACAGTAAAGTGCGGATATATTCATTTTTGGAGGCGCAGCGCACAGGCATAAACTTGGGTCTAATTTACTATAAAGTCTACAAAGTGAAACTATGTCCTCGTGTTTGACTTTTCATATAGTATTGTTCACAAGCTCGGATGTTTTTCAACGTTAGTTTGGAGTCTGCTGCTTTAAATGATAGTGTAGCGACGCCCGAGTCAGATCACTCATCTCACGGCCCGTTACCACGGTAACCTCCAGCCTTTATATTTTGGTTAAAAGACAAGTTAAAAAATGTTTTATTAGATTTAGAAATATACCACATTACTTAATAATACATTGTTGTAGAAACATTACAAAGCATGAGCATGTTTTTTAAATGCAATTATGACGAAAAATATATAATTTTGGCTGGCAGAAAATCTGATTGGCTGGTAGACTCCCCCCCCCCCCCCCACTCTACCTGCCACAGTGGCTGGTGGAACAAAAAGTCAATTTTAGGCACTGGTATTGCGATTAAATACTGCGATTTTATTGCAGTTTGACGTTCGGAACATATTGCTCACGATATGTCTGCTGCAGAGAGACAAGAGCATAAAAAATGTGTTTTGATCAGTCATGGAAATAAAAGTGCTGAAAACATAAGCTACAGGATGAAAAATACTTTAGAGCAGGTACAATTTCTCGAGGCAAGCCGAAGTCTACGGCCTATCGTCAGTATTGGTCAACAGTAGGGGACTCTTCAATTAAGTGTTTGTCATTCAACAACATACGATTAAGTTTAAGCACATTTTTTCGCTTGAGAAATACGGCACCAAACATATTTGATAGATGTGAAATTGCGCGACTAAGACCTCCTCTGCAAAAACTTCTAAATTAACGAGAGATTTCTTGATTTTATCTTAGTTTGATTCTTGCTATTTTGTGTAAGTTTTACTGTATGTTGTTACTACAGTGGGACAAACGGTCATATCGTTTTAAGGTAATGTATTTTTACGTGAGTAGGTGAGGCACAGACGTTCGCGTCGCTTAGCTGAGTTCCGCTAAGAGCAAACCAAACCTACTGTACGGTCGCCTTAATGCTGCGTCTGTTTGTAATGCCCCTCTCTGTGTTTGTAATGCTTCTATTTGTAAAGATACTTGTGTGTTTAATGCAGTCTCTCGGTTTCTAATGCCTATCTCTGGCAGAAGCGTCCTCTACTTTACTAGCTAGTTCCTCTCATATCCATGAACAGGAATATAATAGGGAGTCAGAGGGACCAAGGCCATGCAGACAAGTCTATTAGATTCCAGTGGTACCTGGTCTGGTGGTCTGTGTATGTTCTGGGAAATACACTGTCTTCAATTAAAAGTATTCGGGATTCCTGGCAATAACAGCCTAGAGGCTCATAACATAATCACAGCTTTAACTAAAAGATATCAGGGTGCCATGTGATAATTAGTTTTCCACTCATGCGTGTGTCAACATCAGCTTGTAGCAAGTGATGCAACATCTAGATCACAATGAAGTTATTCTACCTGCTTGAAAGTCAAATGTCACAACCCATATCATGTTCGAATTAGTTTAATCTACATTACAGTGTTCAACATTTTGCTAGTCAGATTAAATCAGGCTGTAATACAAAATGTATTGGTATAAACAACATGAAATAAATGCCTGATAAAATTACATTTAAGGTTAATCGAGCATGCTTTTGCGGTGCAGTTGCTAGCGCGCCGGACCTCGGGCTCGAAGGTCAAGGGTTCGAGACCTGGCTTCCCTGCCTGTTATATATTTATAGCTTGCTAAACTAGCTAGCAAATATAACTACTGGCACCTAAAGAACTTCCAACAATGATCAACTTAGACAATAACACATATTTGCCAGGTAGTTTGAGTAAATACAAAAAAAACATGAGTGTTTACCAATCTTGAACCCGTTCCAACAGACGCAGTTCAATCCAGTGACGTTTAGCTCGCTCTCTACTGTAGCTAACAAGTTTGAACCAGCTGGCTAGTTTAACATCTTAACTAGATCAATTTAGTTAAGAAGTGAAATCAAATTCTCTTTAAAAAAAATACCTTACCTTGAAATATTCAATGAGACTAGAACCCCATGTGCAAAATTACTCAACAATGGCTGTTTGACTATCGTTGACTGCATCTTCTACCGCGTTCAACTATTAGATTGAACTAGGAAATGTAGAAGTTTCGGACTTGCTAACTGGTTGTAATTCTACACGTGCCGCGTTCAACGAATCAGCAAATCGAAATGGAGTTTCCTTGTTCTAAATAGTACAGAAAGGCTGCATCGTCACTTGCTAGTGAAGCTTGTCGCATGTTCCCGCCCTCCTTTTCTTGGGTGAGGTACTAATAATGATGCTAATGTCCTGTGATGAAATTGTGGTTAGGATGAGTTTGAAGCATCTTTTTAAAGTCAGGTTGAAGTTAGTTGTTGAGGTGAGTTAGGATTAAATACGAATGTATTTAAACCTTTATGACTAAAAACTAACCAGGAGACTGAGGGGTGCTTATCTAGCTGAGCACCTTGATCTCCTGTTCTGTGAGCTGGGAAACCTGTGTGCCTGACAGTGATCTGAACACTCCTGATAATTGCAATTGCAAAAGATTAGTTCACAATCTCACTGGATGATAGTGTGTGAGCCAGGTGTGTGTGAAGTGCATCTATTTCAGTTTCCCTAAATGACCATCTGATACTCATTCACCCATTCCTAAAGAGATCCATTATAGTCTATCAGTTACTCTGGGGTGTCAGGTGGCTGGGTCCTCATGATTATTTTGTTGATTATTTACCCCAAATAGTAGTGCCTTAGCCCCTGTTATCTATAGAAACACCATACCTTTTCCATAAATAGTCCCCACAAGTACTTGTCCAGTGGTGTCTGTGCTATTGATCTCAGTGATCAGTGTCCTATATTTCATATATGTAGTAGCGATACCAAGCAGATTAACATTGATCCTCATATAATTATAAAGAGACATTTAAATCTATTTTCCCCACAAACCTTTGTTCATGATATGTACAATATTACTCTGACGTCTCTATCAGCAGCATGCCTGACCCTGAATTAGAGCTAGAATTGTTCTCATCTATTTTAATCTCTCTGGCAGACAAACACACTCCCTTTAAATGCATTAGAGGAAAAAACAGAAAAAAACAAAAAACACAAGTCCTTGGTTCTGTATAGAACGCATAAGAAATCAGGTCTGGGCCAAGGCTAGAAAAACTGGCTCTGTAGCTGATTGGCGGCTTTTCAGTCAATTGAGAAATTGATGCTCTTCCTCAATCAAGAAAGCTAAATCTACTAGCTACTTTCTAAGTTATATCAAATCAAATCAAAGTTTATTTGTCACGTGCGTCGAATACAACAGGCAGACCTTACAGTGAAATGCTTACTTACAGGCTCTAACCAATAGTGCCAGAAAAAAAAGGTGTGTGTGTGTGGGTGTGTATGTGTATGTGTGTGTGTGTGGGTGTGTGTAGGTAAGTAAAGAAATAAAACAACAGTAAAAAGACATTTGAAAATAACAGGAGCAAGGCTATATACAGATGCCAGTTAGTCAGGCTTATTGAGGTAGTATGTACATGTAGGTATTGTTAAAGTGACTATGCATATATGATGAACAGAGAGTAGCAGTAGCGTAAAAAGAGGGGTTGGCGAGTGGTGGGACACAATGCAGATAGCCCGGTTAGCCAATGTGCGGGAGCACTGGTTGGTCGGCCCAATTGAGGTAGTACGTACATGAATGTATAGTTAAAGTGACTATGCATATATGATAAACAGAGAGTAGCAGCAGCATAAAAGAGGGGTTGGGGGACACACACACAATGCAAATAGTCCAGGTAAACATTTGATTACCTGTTCAGGAGTCTTATGGCTTGGGGGTAAAAACTGTTGAGAAGCCTTTTTGTCCTAGACTTGGCACTCCGGTACCACTTGCCATGCGGTAGTAGAAAGAACAGTCTATGGCTGGGGTCTCTGACAATTTTTAGTTCCTTCCTCTGACACCGCCTGGTGTAGAGGTCCTGAATGGCAGGCACCTTTGCCCCAGTGATGTACTGGGCGGTACGCACTACCCTCTGAAGTGCCTTGCGGTCGGAGGCCGAGCAATTGCCGTACCAGGCAGTGATGCAACTGGTCAGGATGCTCTCGATGTTGCAGCTGTAGAACCTTTTGAGGATCTCAGGACCCATGCCAAATCTTTTTAGTTTCCTGGGGGGAAGTGGCTTTGTCGTGCCCTCTTCATGACTGTCTTGGTGTGTTTGGACCATTCTAGTTTGTTGTTGATGTGGCCACCAAGGAACTTGAAACTCTCAACCTGCTCCACTACAGCCAGGTCGATGAGAATGGGGGCGTGCTCGGTGCTCCTTTTCCTGTAGTCAACAATCACCTCCTTAGTCTTGGTTACGTTGAGGCATAGGTTGTTATTCTGGCACCACCCGGCCAGGTCTCTGAGCTCCTCCCTATAGGCTGTCTCGTCGTTGTCAGTGATCAGGCCTACCACTGTTGTGTCGTCTGCAAACTTAATGATGGTGTTGGAGTCATGCCTGGCCATGCAGTCATGGGTGAACAGGGAGTACAGGAGGGGACTGAGCACGCACCCCTGGGGAGCTCCAGTGGTGAGGATCAGTGTGGCAGATGTGTTGCTACCTACCCTGACCACCTGGGGGTGGCCTGTCAGGAAGTCCAGGATCCAGTTGCAGAGGGAGGTGTTTAGTCCCAGGTTCCTTAGTGATGAGCTTTGAGGGTACTATGGTGTTGGATGCTGAGCTGTAGTCAACGAATAGCATTCTCACATAAGTGTTCCTTTTGTCCAGGTGAGAAAGGGCAGTGTGGAGTGCAATTGAGATTGCATCATCTGTGGATCTGTTTGGGCGGTATGCAAATTGGAGTGGGTCTAGGGTTTCTGGGATAATGGTGTTGATGTGAGCCATTACCAGCCTTTGAAAGCACTTCATGGCTACGAATAGCATTCTCACATAAGTGTTTATTTTGTCCAGGTGAGAAAGGGCAGTGTGGAGTGCAATAGAGATTGCATCATCTGTGGATCTGTTTGGGCGGTATGCAAATTGGAGTGGGTCTAGGGTTTCTGGGATAATGGTGTTGATGTGAGCCATTACCAGCCTTTGAAAGCACTTCATGGCTACGGACGTGAGTGCTACGGGTCATTTAGGCAGGTTTCCTTTGTGTTCTTGGGCACAGGGACTATGGTGGTCTGCTTGAAACATGTTGGTAATACAGACTCAATCAGGGACAAGTTGAAAATGTCAGTGAAGACACCTGCCAGTTGGTCAGCACATGCCAGGAGCACACGTCCTGGTAATCCGTCTGGCCCCGCAGCCTTGTGTATGTTGACCTGTTTAAAGGTCTTACTCACGTCAGCTACGGAGAGTGTGATCACACAGTCGTCCGGAACAGCTGATGCTCTCATGTATGCCTCAGTGTTGCTTGCCTCGAAGCGAGCATAGAAGTGATTTAGCTCGTCTGGTAGGATCGTGTCACTGGGCAGCTCTCGGCTGTGCTTCCTTTTGTAGTCTGTAATAGTTTGCAAGCCCTGCCACATCCGACGAGCGTCGGAGCCGGTGTATCTCAGACTGTTGGTGATCCATCTGTTTAGCTTTTTGTGTTTCGTGTAATTGATATGGATATGTACAGTGTAACATATGTACAGTTTTCATTGATATGTACAGTGTAATTGATATGGATATGTACAGTGTAATTGTTGTTTATTGATGTGTTCATGCTGCATAAGAGATCATGGTCTCAGCATGACTCCCTGCTTAAATAAAGGTTTAAAATTAAATTTAAAACACTTAAATAGAAGAAAAAGTCACATGAATTTCACATGTGAAATTAACGTAATCCCATGTGACTTTTCCTAAGAGTATACTACAAAAAGAGCCTATCTATTTATTCTAAAGTTTGCTTTTGTTTTCCTAATTCATAGCCCACTCTGGTTGATGGCTGAAGTGAAGGTCTTGTTGTGAACTAGTAAAGTAATAGTCTGCTGACATCAAGCGATTGAAGAGGGAACATTGTAGAGAGGTCATTCACAATACGATTTTGTCAGAGAGGCCTACTATAATATTACGGAAAGGGTAAAGGACAGGGGATACCTATTCAGTTGTACAACTGAATGCATTCAACTGAAATGTGTCTTCAGTATTTAACCCAACCCCTATGACTCATTACAGGTCTCAATTCTGGATAGGATACTTTATCATGCAATCACAAAGGCATAGGAAAAAGACGTGTTACCATGAAGCAGAAGGCCATTTAGCCACTACACTTATAGCCTAGATATAATTTTATTCCAATAAATACGCTAGGGAGTGGCATTAAAACATCAATGTCAAAATTTCACAGATCGGCCTATGTGTTACCTTGTAATTATGTCACACACGAAACATTAGGCCTATACATTGTGGTCAAGTTACGTTTCATTTACCTTCAACGTCTATTTCCATTAAGTTAAGCTATTAGTAGGCTGCCTCGCTCTGATACCGTTTCAGCACCATGGACAAGAGCCATTAGGAGCGGTTCCATCTCTGACAATACTTTAATTTACGGGCGGCACCATTAGAGAAAACAAAGAGGGATAACACCCACCCCGTCACCTTTCATAGGGTCAACTTGAGCTATCCTACACACAGGAACATTAGAGGAAAAAGCGACCGTCTCTTGCCTAGGAAATGCGCGTCAGGGGACCGCGGTAGCCAATCTGCTTGAGCACGTATAGACGCTTGTAATTCACCAGCCCCCTTGCTGTCTCGCGCAGTGCTCTCTTTCCCCACACAGCAGTGTTCTTGCTGACTCAGTGCCTTGCTCGCTTTTTTCGCCAAGCACCGATCAGTAACTGCGACGCACGCTCCCTCCAGTAGCCTATAGCCCACTTCAGCAGCACCAACGCCGCACAAACCGACAGACATGGCTAAAACAGCAATTGGTAAGCTAACGATGTATCGTTATTTATCTTTGTTTTGGGGACGAGTTGACAGTCACAGAGCGTTGGGTGGTGATTCTGCATGAGGCTGGAATGATGCTGTGTGAGCATGCAGCGGCGACACCCTTGGCACAAAAGACTGCCAAGCATTTATTAAAGGGAGCGGTCAAAGTCTGTCGCATGTCAACAAATATTGTAGTTTTAAACTTGTAAATGGACGCAATCATGTTGCTTGTGTTTACAATTGAACCTGAACTGTACGCATGTGTTTTTTCTTTCATTCTATATCAACAGGGTCGGTTGATAATAGTGGGCTACAGTGTAGGATTAAATAGCCCAATAACATTTTATTATAGGGATATTCAATCTCCCTTTTTACATTGTGCGGAAAGCGAATACACAGCCTAGATTGAAGAAATCCTATGGACACATTTGCTGTAGATTATTCGAGCAGGAAAGACGCTCTTGTGGATGCTGGCTGCCGCACCTGCCGCCGTAGACCAACACATGCTCATACAGCAGCATAATGCAGAACGACCGCACCCAACATCACGGTCTCTCTCTCTCCTCACCAGCCCAGAGCAGAATTAGGCTAAACCTTTACACATATTATTATAGGGACTGGGCTACTATGTATTATAATCGTATGCTCAATCAAGTTGAATGATGAGAGGAATGCATGAGAAGAAATGAATATCTAGCCGCACACTTTACATCTGAGCTAAAGCTGTCAGGTGAAGAATTACGACTTGCAATGAAAATGAATGGTCGTTTGCAGAATTAGATTTTTTTCTCTCGAATCTATATGGATACTAATCATATGGTCACATTCATTCCTAGTGGCCGATGATTGCCCTGTCATTCAATTTATGATCTAAACATGTCTATTTGGTTATATGGAGGAATGGATGGAAGTGAAATGTGTCATCATATTCCGGGAATTTCATCCCTGGTCTTGATATAATTTTAATGCATGGCTAGGCCTGATTTGCTTACAGCCAGTCATGATAAATGTTTTAAGATATTTGGGAGTATAAATAGTATAGACCTATCCAAGATTGTCTAATGCTTGATGGAGCACTTTCATGCGGATTAAGGGCCCTTTTGAGTGAGTTGAGACCCGTCTCTATGGCGACGACGGTCAAGGGACTACTTGTATTCCGGATGACTAGGTCGGCGATGGATGTGTGGATGAGGGTGCAGACAGAGAGCAATGCATTTAACTGTGTCAGGTCCTAGCGTCTGCCTGCACCTGCAGCGGGCTGTTTCGTTATGTCTCGGCTGGCCGCATAGCTGATAGTTATGTTTTTTTTTTTTTTTTGTATTTTATTATTGAGTTGCAGACAGACACTGGGCGAGTGGGATGGGCCAGACACCCAGAGCACATGATCGTCATAGACGTCGTCAGTGGGCGCAAGGGCAGGCAGGGCCGTAGGCCGGATCAGTTGAGTTTTGGTTATGTACCATACTGTCAATGACAGTGATTGTAATATAACTAGAAATGTGTCCTTGCTGTTTATAGAATATTCAATGAGAATATGTGGCCTACAGCCTTGGATCAACGCATTTTTAGCAGACAGACAGGCAGAAAGGCAGGCAGACAGACAGGATATTTGACAGTTGTGGGCGGCATACACAGCGTCCTCCCAATGGCATTTAGTGGTAGGCCTATTAAATGACAAGCCAAAATTCAAATGCATGCTCTCTGCCCACTTGGCTACTGATTTGGCTAGGGACATTAAAAATGCTTACGTTAATGTACATTAAGATCCTTGTTAATTTATAATATATACAGTGCCTACTGTGTGATCTCTCAGATAAGCCCATGAGTTAGGTGTGGCCATCAGATATCTATTCCTCATTCTTTGTGTTAAGGGGCCAAAGCTTTCTGGGACAATGGCGCCCCCCAGAGGTCATAGCCTCCGCAGTGTCACTGAGTGCATCCCTGAACCCAGTTCTGCCTGAGTCACTCCTGTGAGTCTTGTTGCCATAGAGCTGTATTCATCACTTCCCAAGACCTATCAACAGTTGTAGAATAAAATGTATACGGGTTAAGCAAAAGCTGAAATCAAATATCTCAGCCAGAGAGGGGAGGCTATCATCAGCAATGTCTCTCAGATAAAATAATAATTGTATCCTAATCAAATCAAATCAAATGTTATTAGCCATATGCGTTGAATACAGTGACATTCTTACTTACGAGCCCCTAACCAACAATGCAGTTTTAAAAAATACGGATAAGAATAAGAAATATAAGTAACAAGTAATTAAAGAGCAGCAGTAAAATAACAATAGCGAGACAATATACAGGGGGGTACCGGTACAGAGTCAGTGTGCGGGGGGAACCGGTTAGTTGAGGTAATATGTACATGTAGGTAGAGTTATTAAAGTGACTATGCATAGATGATAACAACAGAGAGTAGAAGCGGTGTAAAGGAGGGGGAAGGGGGGGGGGCAATGCAAATAGTCTGGGTATCCATTTGATTAGCTGTTCAGGAGTCTTATGGCATGGGGGTAGAAGCTGTTCAGAAGCCTCTTGGACCTAGGCTTGGCACTCCGGCACCGCTTGCCGTGCGGTAGCAGAGTGAACAGTCTGTTACTAGGGTGGCTGTAGTCTTTGACAATTTTCAGGGCCTTCTTCTGACACCGCCTGGTATAGAGGTCCTGGATGGCAGGAAGCTACCATCTGTAATGCCTTGTGGTTGGAGGCCGAGCAGTTGCCATACCAGGCAGTGATGCAACCAGTCAGGATGCTCTCAATGGTGCAGCTGTTCCTTTGAGGATATGAGGACCCATGACAAATCTTTTCAGTCTCCTGAGGGAGAATAAGTTTTGTCGTGCCCTCTTCACGACTGTCTTGGTGTGTTTGGACCTAGATGACATTAGGTCTAGATGACATTAGGTCTAGATGACATTAGGTCTAGATGACATTACACTAAATAGGGAACATGAATCCTTGGGTGTGGTTATTAAAAACGTGTTTAGGCTCAGGCTTATTGGTCTGTTGTTTGCATTTCAGTGTTCAACAATGCATACTAATGTCTGAAACCTCCCTCGCTGATAATATCCTCCATCCACCATCCCACTCAATAGCCCATTTCCACTGTAGTTCTCCGTTAATGCTGTACTTACACAACTGATTATATTGTCGTCTAGAGGCTAGGTTGTAAACTAAATGATGAGCTTTATCACACACACACACACACACACACACACACACACACACACACACACACACACACACACACACACACACACACACACACACACACACACACACACACACACACACACTCAGTCAGTCAGTCAGTCAGTCAGTCAGTCAGTCAGTCAGTCAGTCAGTCAGTCCAGTCAGGCTGCTGTTTTAGCTTATTGGGCCCTCGAGACCTGTAAGGCCCCAGTATTGGTTTAGGTAGGAGGGATGCTTACAGACAGAACAGGACAGTATTGGGTTGGGGTGGAGGTAGGGATGGGCAGAACAGGACAGTATTGGGTTGGGGTAGAGGGACTGGCAGAACAGGACAGTATTGGGTTAGGTAGGAGGGATGCTTACGGACAGAACAGGACAGTATTGGGTTGGGGTGGAGGGATGGACAGAACAGGACAGTATTGGGTTGGGGTGGAGGGATGGGCAGAACAGGACAGTATTGGGTTGGGGTGGAGGGATGGGCAGAGCAGGACAGTATTGGGTTAGGTAGGAGGGATGCTTACGGACAGAACAGGACAGTATTGGGTTGGGGTGGAGGGATGGGCAGAGCAGGACAGTATTGGGTTGGGGTCGAGAGACGGGCAGAACAGGACAGTAGAACAGGACAGTATTGGGTTGGGGTGGAGGGATGGGCAGAGCAGGACAGTATTGGGTTAAGTAGGAGGGATGCTTTCGGACAGAACAGGACAGTATTGGGTTGGGGTGGAGGGATGGGCAGAACAGGACAGTATTGAGTTGGGGTGGAGGGATGGGCAGAACAAGACAGTATTGGGTTGGGGTGGAGGGATGGGCAGAACAGGACTGTATTGGGTTAGGTAGGAGGGATGGGCAGAACAGGACAGTATTGGGTTGGGGTGGAGGGGTGGGCAGAACAGGACAGTATTGGGTTGGGGTGGAGGGATGGGCAGAACAGGACAGTATTGGGTTGGGGTGGAGGGATGGGCAGAACAGGACAGTATTGGGTTGGGGTGGAGAGACGGGCAGAACAGGACAGTATTGGGTTGGGGTGGAGGGATGGGCAGAACAGGACAGTAGAACAGGACAGTATTGTGTTGGGGTGGAGGGACTGGCAGAACAGGACAGTATTGGGTTAGGTAGGAGGGATGGGCAGAACAGGACATTATTGGGTTGGGGTGGAGGGATGGGCAGAACAGGAGAGTATTGGGTTGGGGTAGAGGGACTGGCAGAACAGGACAGTATTGGGTTGGGGTGGAGGGATGGGCAGAACAAGACAGTATTGGGTTGGGGTGGAGGGATGGGCAGAACAAGACAGTATTGGGTTGGGGTGGAGAGACGGACAGAACAGGACAGTATTGTGTTGGGGTGGAGGGACTGGCAGAACAGGACAGTATTGGGTTAGGTAGGAGGGATGGGCAGAACAGGACATTATTGGGTTGGGGTGGAGGGATGGGCAGAACAGGACAGTATTGGGTTGGGGTAGAGGGACTGGCAGAACAGGACAGTATTGGGTTGGGGTGGAGGGATGGGCAGAACAAGACAGTATTGGGTTGGGGTGGAGAGACGGGCAGAACAGGACAGTATTGGGTTGGGGTGGAGGGATGGGCAGAACAGGACAGTAGAACAGGACAGTATTGTGTTGGGGTGGAGGGACTGGCAGAACAGGACAGTATTGGGTTAGGTAGGAGGGATGGGCATAACAGGACAGTAGAACAGGACAGTATTGGGTTGGGGTGGGGTGGAGGAATGGGTAGAACAGGACAGTATTGGGTTGGGGTGGAGGGATGGGCAGAACAGGACAGTATTGGGTTAGGTAGGAGGGATGGGCAGAATAGGACAGTATTGTGTTGGGGTGGAGGGATGGGCAGAACAGGACAGTATTGGGTTAGGTAGGAGGGATGGGCAGAACAGGACAGTATTGTGTTGGGGTGGAGGGATGGGCAGAACAGGACAGTAGAACAGGACAGTATTGGGTTGAGGTGGAGGGACGGGCAGAGCAGGACAGTATTGGGTTGGGGTGGAGGGACGGGCAGAACAGGACAGTATTGGGCTGTGGTGGAGGGACGGGCAGAACAGGACAGTGTTGGGCTGTGGTGGAGGGACGGGCAGAACAGGACAGTATTGGGTTGGGGTGGAGAGACGGGCAGAACAGGACAGTAGAACAGGACAGTATTGGGTTGGGGTGGAGGGACTGGCAGAACAGGACAGTATTGGGTTAGGTAGGAGGGATGGGCAGAACAGGACAGTATTGGGTTAGGTAGGAGGGATGGGCAGAATAGGACAGTATTGTGTTGGGGTGGAGGGATGGGCAGAACAGGACAGTAGAACAGGACAGTATTGGGTTGGGGTGGAGGGACTGGCAGAACAGGACAGTATTGGGCTGTGGTGGAGGGATGGGCAGAACAGGACAGTATTGGGTTGGGGTGGAGAGACGGGCAGAACAGGACAGTATTGGGTTGGGGTGGAGGGATGGGCAGAACAGGACAGTAGAACAGGACAGTATTGTGTTGGGGTGGAGGGACTGGCAGAACAGGACAGTATTGGGTTAGGTAGGAGGGATGGGCAGAACAGGACATTATTGGGTTGGGGTGGAGGGATGGGCAGAACAGGAGAGTATTGGGTTGGGGTAGAGGGACTGGCAGAACAGGACAGTATTGGGTTGGGGTGGAGGGATGGGCAGAACAAGACAGTATTGGGTTGGGGTGGAGGGATGGGCAGAACAAGACAGTATTGGGTTGGGGTGGAGAGACGGACAGAACAGGACAGTATTGTGTTGGGGTGGAGGGACTGGCAGAACAGGACAGTATTGGGTTAGGTAGGAGGGATGGGCAGAACAGGACATTATTGGGTTGGGGTGGAGGGATGGGCAGAACAGGACAGTATTGGGTTGGGGTAGAGGGACTGGCAGAACAGGACAGTATTGGGTTGGGGTGGAGGGACTGGCAGAACAAGACAGTATTGGGTTGGGGTGGAGAGACGGGCAGAACAGGACAGTATTGGGTTGGGGTGGAGGGATGGGCAGAACAGGACAGTAGAACAGGACAGTATTGTGTTGGGGTGGAGGGACTGGCAGAACAGGACAGTATTGGGTTAGGTAGGAGGGATGGGCAGAACAGGACATTATTGGGTTGGGGTGGAGGGATGGGCAGAACAGGAGAGTATTGGGTTGGGGTAGAGGGACTGGCAGAACAGGACAGTATTGGGTTGGGGTGGAGGGATGGGCAGAACAAGACAGTATTGGGTTGGGGTGGAGGGATGGGCAGAACAAGACAGTATTGGGTTGGGGTGGAGAGACGGACAGAACAGGACAGTATTGTGTTGGGGTCGAGGGACTGGCAGAACAGGACAGTATTGGGTTAGGTAGGAGGGATGGGCAGAACAGGACATTATTGGGTTGGGGTGGAGGGATGGGCAGAACAGGACAGTATTGGGTTGGGGTAGAGGGACTGGCAGAACAGGACAGTATTGGGTTGGGGTGGAGGGATGGGCAGAACAAGACAGTATTGGGTTGGGGTGGAGAGACGGGCAGAACAGGACAGTATTGGGTTGGGGTGGAGGGATGGGCAGAACAGGACAGTAGAACAGGACAGTATTGTGTTGGGGTGGAGGGACTGGCAGAACAGGACAGTATTGGGTTAGGTAGGAGGGATGGGCAGAACAGGACAGTAGAACAGGACAGTATTGGGTTGGGGTGGGGTGGAGGGATGGGTAGAACAGGACAGTATTGGGTTGGGGTGGAGGGATGGGCAGAACAGGACAGTATTGGGTTAGGTAGGAGGGATGGGCAGAATAGGACAGTATTGTGTTGGGGTGGAGGGATGGGCAGAACAGGACAGTATTGGGTTAGGTAGGAGGGATGGGCAGAACAGGACAGTATTGTGTTGGGGTGGAGAGACGGGCAGAACAGGACAGTATTGGGTTGGGGTGGAGGGATGGGCAGAACAGGACAGTAGAACAGGACAGTATTGTGTTGGGGTGGAGGGACTGGCAGAACAGGACAGTATTGGGTTAGGTAGGAGGGATGGGCATAACAGGACAGTAGAACAGGACAGTATTGGGTTGGGGTGGGGTGGAGGGATGGGTAGAACAGGACAGTATTGGGTTGGGGTGGAGGGATGGGCAGAACAGGACAGTATTGGGTTAGGTAGGAGGGATGGGCAGAATAGGACAGTATTGTGTTGGGGTGGAGGGATGGGCAGAACAGGACAGTATTGGGTTAGGTAGGAGGGATGGGCAGAACAGGACAGTATTGTGTTGGGGTGGAGGGATGGGCAGAACAGGACAGTAGAACAGGACAGTATTGGGTTGAGGTGGAGGGACGGGCAGAGCAGGACAGTATTGGGTTGGGGTGGAGGGACGGGCAGAACAGGACAGTATTGGGCTGTGGTGGAGGGACGGGCAGAACAGGACAGTATTGGGCTGTGGTGGAGGGACGGGCAGAACAGGACAGTATTGGGTTGGGGTGGAGAGACGGGCAGAACAGGACAGTAGAACAGGACAGTATTGGGTTGGGGTGGAGGGACTGGCAGAACAGGACAGTATTGGGTTAGGTAGGAGGGATGGGCAGAACAGGACAGTATTGGGTTAGGTAGGAGGGATGGGCAGAATAGGACAGTATTGTGTTGGGGTGGAGGGATGGGCAGAACAGGACAGTAGAACAGGACAGTATTGGGTTGGGGTGGAGGGACTGGCAGAACAGGACAGTATTGGGCTGTGGTGGAGGGATGGGCAGAACAGGACAGTATTGGGTTGGGGTGGAGAGACGGGCAGAACAGGACAGTATTGGGTTGGGGTGGAGGGATGGGCAGAACAGGACAGTATTGGGTTGGGGTGGAGGGATGGGCAGAACAGGACAGTAGAACAGGACAGTATTGTGTTGGGGTGGAGGGACTGGCAGAACAGGACAGTATTGGGTTAGGTAGGAGGGATGGGCAGAACAGGACAGTATTGGGTTAGGTAGGAGGGATGGGCAGAATAGGACAGTATTGTGTTGGGGTGGAGGGATGGGCAGAACAGGACAGTAGAACAGGACAGTATTGGGTTGGGGTGGAGGGACTGGCAGAACAGGACAGTATTGGGCTGTGGTGGAGGGATGGGCAGAACAGGACAGTATTGGGTTGGGGTGGAGGGATGGGCAGAACAGGACAGTAGAACAGGACAGTATTGTGTTGGGGTGGAGGGACTGGCAGAACAGGACAGTATTGGGTTAGGTAGGAGGGATGGGCAGAACAGGACATTATTGGGTTGGGGTGGAGGGATGGGCAGAACAGGACAGTATTGGGTTGGGGTAGAGGGACTGGCAGAACAGGACAGTATTGGGTTGGGGTGGAGGGATGGGCAGAACAAGACAGTATTGGGTTGGGGTGGAGAGACGGGCAGAACAGGACAGTATTGGGTTGGGGTGGAGGGATGGGCAGAACAGGACAGTAGAACAGGACAGTATTGTGTTGGGGTGGAGGGACTGGCAGAACAGGACAGTATTGGGTTAGGTAGGAGGGATGGGCAAAACAGGACATTATTGGGTTGGGGTGGAGGGATGGGCAGAACAGGAGAGTATTGGGTTGGGGTAGAGGGACTGGCAGAACAGGACAGTATTGGGTTGGGGTGGAGGGATGGGCAGAACAAGACAGTATTGGGTTGGGGTGGAGGGATGGGCAGAACAAGACAGTATTGGGTTGGGGTGGAGAGACGGACAGAACAGGACAGTATTGTGTTGGGGTCGAGGGACTGGCAGAACAGGACAGTATTGGGTTAGGTAGGAGGGATGGGCAGAACAGGACATTATTGGGTTGGGGTGGAGGGATGGGCAGAACAGGACAGTATTGGGTTGGGGTAGAGGGACTGGCAGAACAGGACAGTATTGGGTTGGGGTGGAGGGATGGGCAGAACAAGACAGTATTGGGTTGGGGTGGAGAGACGGGCAGAACAGGACAGTATTGGGTTGGGGTGGAGGGATGGGCAGAACAGGACAGTAGAACAGGACAGTATTGTGTTGGGGTGGAGGGACTGGCAGAACAGGACAGTATTGGGTTAGGTAGGAGGGATGGGCAGAACAGGACAGTAGAACAGGACAGTATTGGGTTGGGGTGGGGTGGAGGGATGGGTAGAACAGGACAGTATTGGGTTGGGGTGGAGGGATGGGCAGAACAGGACAGTATTGGGTTAGGTAGGAGGGATGGGCAGAATAGGACAGTATTGTGTTGGGGTGGAGGGATGGGCAGAACAGGACAGTATTGGGTTAGGTAGGAGGGATGGGCAGAACAGGACAGTATTGTGTTGGGGTGGAGGGATGGGCAGAACAGGACAGTATTGGGCTGTGGTGGAGGGACGGGCAGAACAGGACAGTATTGGGCTGTGGTGGAGGGACGGGCAGAACAGGACAGTATTGGGTTGGGGTGGAGAGACGGGCAGAACAGGACAGTAGAACAGGACAGTATTGGGTTGGGGTGGAGGGACTGGCAGAACAGGACAGTATTGGGTTAGGTAGGAGGGATGGGCAGAACAGGACAGTATTGGGTTAGGTAGGAGGGATGGGCAGAATAGGACAGTATTGTGTTGGGGTGGAGGGATGGGCAGAACAGGACAGTAGAGCAGGACAGTATTGGGTTGGGGTGGAGGGACTGGCAGAACAGGACAGTATTGGGCTGTGGTGGAGGGATGGGCAGAACAGGACAGTATTGGGTTGGGGTGGAGAGACGGGCAAAACAGGACAGCACCAGTGCAAGAGGAGGAAGAAGAAGAGAAAATGGTGAGGAAGAGGGGGTAGGTTATTGATGATCTGTGGTCTCATGCTGATGGATTACAACAGGAAACGTAACAACTGGCTCTGTTTCCGTGGTGAGGAGGAGATCTCCATGGGGATAAGAGAAGATGTTCAGTGTAGATCTTGCGGTAGAAATTAGAAAATCATTTTCCTTCGAGAGTCATATACATAAAAAGGAATGTATTTGTTTACTGTAGAATTGTGTGGTTTTAGGTCACCATAATAGAATAGCAATGTTTAGTTTAGAAATGTATTTAATATAAAGCTATATTACGTCATATAAGGACAAGGCCCATATTGAATGCCCATTGCAAACATCGCTGAAGTTGGAGACTTTTATCTCCCTCACCAACTTCAAACATCTGCTATCTGAGCAGCTAACCGAGCGCTGCAGCTGTACATAGTCTATCGGTAAACAGCCCACCCATTTTTACCTACCTCATCCCCATACTGTTTTTATTTATTTACTTTTCTGCTCTTTTGCACACCAATATCTCTACCTGTACATGACCATCTGATCATTTATCACTCCAGTGTTGTTAATCTGCAAAATTTTAATTATTCGCCTACCTCCTCATGCCTTTTGCACACATTGTATATAGACTCCCCTTTTTTTTCTACTGTGTTACTGACTTGTTAATTGTTTACTCCATGTGTAACTCTGTGTTGTCTGTTCACACTGCTATGCTTTATCTTAGCCAGGTCGCAGTTGCAAATGAGAACTTGTTCTCAACTAGCCTACCTGGTTAAATAAAGGTGTTCTCAACTAGCCTACCTGGTTAAATAAAGGTGTTCTCAACTAGCCTACCTGGTTAAATAAAGGTGAAATAAAAATAAAATAAATAAATAAAATCACTTCAACTAAATGTGTTGACAACGTTCACTAAACAACAAAACACACAACAGGGTAAGACCAGGATAAGAGAAAGTTGACACAACTACCTGCTCATTAAAACTTAACCTACAAAATCTGCTCCACTAAAACACCATTTGTTGACATCACTGACAAGATGTCATGAAGGGAAAATGGCTGCTGCCTGTGTTTCCCGGCACACACACTGCCCTCTTAATGACGACGTGACAGCCAACACACACGCCCACACACACACATGCACACCTACACCCACACACGTACACTCACAACTGCACCCGCACACACACACACACACACACACACACACACACACACACACACACACACACACACACACACATCCGTCCAGCGGGCCACCAGTAGAGATGGTCTGGTCCAGTAATAACAAATGAAAATCCCCTCCACTACCTCAGCGAAGTCAGTAGCATCCATTTGCCTGCCCTGAGGTCCCTCCATCCCTGTGGGAGTCAGCCAGCTCAAACCAGCCCTCCTTTCATCCTCTTCACCCCCCCTTAAATTTTCTCTTCTTCTCTATGGGAGGGGTTAACCGAGTCCTCCTTTTCTCCTTCTCTTCTGGGAAGGAGGGGTTAACAAGAGAGTTAACACAGTCCTCCTTTTCTCTGCTCTCCTCTTCTCACCCCCTCTTTTATCTTATTTTCTTTTTCTTCTGGGAGGGGTTAACAAGCCCATCGGAGAGTCAGAGAGCTATTGCAACATGTGAGAGTTGATCTGATTTCCCGTGGCGTCTGCTAGGCTGAGAGCTGTCTGGTTGTGCAGTACCACTGCTTTGGGCACTAGCAACACTTCACTCAAACAGACAGAAAGACAGGGAGAGGGTTTGGCTGGTTGAGCAACAGCAGAGCGGCAGTAGGCACTAGCTACACTTCTCTCCTCCATGGAGAAGCTGTTTGACTGTAAATCTCAGCCTTATTTTGCTCAGTTTTGACTCCCAGCCAGGGAAATCAGTCAGTGATAGATGTAGCAATTTTCAGCCCTGCAGCCCACAGCGTGTGGTGGATGATAGATCATAGAGGCTTGGGTGCTGTTTGGCACGTTGAGGTGCCCAGTTGGACTCTGACTGTGCCTCCAATACACACTGTACTGACCACTACAGCACAGCAGTCAGGAGGACGAGAGCCAGAGTGTTTGCTGCAGTATGATACAGTAGTTTCCCATCTTTGGTGGCTGCCTCATGGGGATGCTACAGTAGGTTCTAGTCCCAATTTGGGTGCCAAAGCTCAGGAACTTTGTAGCCTGTTATCCTAAAGTGAAATAATATTGAAATAGAGCAATACAGTTTGGATTCCAGGCTAGGATATTTTGGCAACATCAGCCATAATCATTCAGCCTCTAGGTGCTACCCCTGCTGTTAAATCACTGTTGGATGTTACCAGTGCTAGCTACAGACAAGGAGGGTAGCTTGCCTGCTAGCTAAGTAAATCAATTATATGCTGAAATGAAATGCATAGCTAATGATGAATGGAGAATGAATGCTGTGGGGAGGTGGTCAACCGTTCAGACCATATGAGGACACAGCAGACACCCTCTCACGCAAGTATGTACACACACAAACATACACACACACAGCCATCCCACTTCCCTTCAGTCTGCACAAACAAAGCTCCACAAAATGGGGCTTAGAAACCTCAGGCTGATTCATCTCACTAGACCGCCTTTGATTATCATGTTTTTCTTTTCTATTTCAGGATTTGCTGAATATTTATTTTCCTAAACATCTAAAGATGGCGATACCATGTGGGATGATCATTTATGAGGAGGAGAAAGTGGGTTAACGATGTGTGTGTGTGTGCGCGCATGTGTGTGTGTGTGCGTGTGCGTGTGTGTGTGTGTGTGTGTGTGTGTGTTCCCCACAGCATACAAAGAGAAGATGAAGGAGATTTCTGTCCTATCTCTCCTCTGCTCCTGCCTGTACCCTGAGGCACGCAAGAACCTGATGGGAGAGTTCCAAGGTATGCAGAAGAGTCACCTGACTTTTTTAGTGTTTCAAATCACTTTCAACTTACTGTAAAGGCAACGAAGAGGCAATTTTTTTGTCTAAGTGAAAGTTTGATTGGGGTAATATTAATACTACTAAGGCAGCATTTTGAGTTTCCTTCTGTGGTTTTCCTCCATCTGTCCCCCCTCTACCAAACACACACACACACACACACACACACACACACACACACACACACACACACACACACACACACACACACACACACACACACACACACACACGTCTCACCTTGCAGTAGCAGGCATGGAGGTGAAGCCCATCAACAAGCGTGCCTCTGGCCAGGCCTTCGAGGTGATCCTGAAGCCCCCCTCCCCGATGTCGGACGCAGCCCACTGTGTCACCTCGCCCCCTAAGAGGGAGGTCTCTCTGGAGGACATCCAGAAGAAGCTGGAGGCCGCTGAGGACCGGAGGAGAGTGAGTCACCATCTATCTATCAGTTTACCTTAGCATAAGCCGACAACTTAATTCCAAAACTGAATCACACTGAATCACGCTAGTAAATTATACTTGGGACAAACTTTGTCCTAGCTTACTTGTCTTAGCCAATACCTTAGCTTGTCTTAGCCTATACCTTAGCTTGTTTTAGACTATACCTTAGCTTGTCTTAGCCTATACCTTAGCTTGTCTTAGTCTATTCCTTAGCTTGTCCTAGCCTATACCTTAGCTTGTCTTACCCTTACCTGCATTCTATTCTGTTCTATTCTACTTTATTCTATTCTATTTGGATTCCTTATTCTATTCTACTTCATATTATTCTACTCTTTTCTACACTACTGTACCCTACTCTACTTTACTCTACTCTATCACGCCCCCTCCTCAGTCCCAGGAGGCCCAGGTTCTCAGGGCCCTTTCAGAGAAGCGGGAGCACGAAAGGGACGTGCTGCTCAAGGCCATGGAGGAGAACAGCAACTTCAGCAAGATGGCAGAGGAGAAGCTTACCATGAAGATGGAGCAGATCAAGGAGAACCGCCAGGCCTACCTAGCCTCCATCATGGAGCGCCTGCAGGAGAAGGTGAGAGGAGAGCTTGGTGGGAAAAATTGTAGGTGGAGACAGCAAGACCAGGTGAATGGAAGGGGTGGACAAGATAGAAGGGTACGATGTGATAGGTAGGGGCTGGTGGCATCATTCAAGGATGGAACACTGGCAATTGTAGTTAAACATGTCAGCTGAAAGGGGGAGGACAGTAAGTTGACAGACTTGAATCAGAGAGTCTCAGGGCAGGGTCAGTATTAAGAGGTTTCTGGTATGTCCAACATGGCAGCATCTCTCTCTGTGTTGTCCTCAGGAGAGGCATGCCCAGGTGGTGCGCAGGAACAAAGAGCTGAGGGAAGAGCTGACAGCGTGAGCAGATGAGGGGCGCCACCGACCATCATACCCCCCTACAGCCACCCTTCCCCCCGACAGCCCCCCCCCCCCCCCCCCCCCCAGATCCCCCTACTACTACAGCCCCCACAGCATCAGACAACCCCCCCCCTCCCTTGAGGGAGGAGGATGACCAACCCACCCACCGCCAGCCCACACCAACAGCGTTAGCAAATGGGGGGATCACAAACAAATATGAAAATGTCTCCCACTCCTCCCTATAAAAGAATGTGTTTGCTCAATTTCAAATGATGAAAAAGAAAGAAAAGAGAAGCCAACCAAGTGAAAGTGGGTATTGTTTTTTGTAAATACTTCCTTTTTTGTTATATACAGTATGATAATACAGCTAAAGTATTGCAGTTTGCGATTGGATCATTTTCTCTATCTATGGATGTACTTTGTTGTGTAGTTTTTCTCAGAACAAAAAACGTTTGCAGTTTCTCTTGTACTATCAGGCTTCTGTGATGTTGTGAGTTTGCCAGCTAGCTGACGTGTGTTTGCGGTGGTTATTTTCTGACCATGTCTGTGTCTGTGTCTGTGTCTGTGTCGGTCAGTCAGTCAGTATGGGGATGATTAGAATGCAAGCTGCACATTGACTCCTGGAAGAGAGACTAGCTAGACTTCAGGAGACTTATTATAGCATTTATGAGCCGATTTTCTCCTGTCTGTCTGTCTGATCCCCCACTCTCTTACATACAGTTGTACATTCACACACACACATGCACGCTCACACACACACATACTCTCAAACACACTTACACACACACACACACATTTTGAGAAATTTGGCAAACATGACACGTCGCTCAAGAGGAGCTTGCTAAATTCTGTCAGTTGGGCATTGCAGAGGTCACATGACATCCCTGGCTCATACCATGATGTCACAGAGGGGTGTTATGATCCTTCCTGGTTCCCAAGACCCCCTGCGTCCCCTGTCAATCACTCTCTCAGCATGTATGTACCATCTTAGACATGTAGATAATGTAATCGTGCCTAGAATGCTACAAACTCATATAGCGGCTAACATAGAGGCAATGGTAGATCCATAAGTTACATCCATGTCCTGCAAGCTTATGTGCCCTCTCATTTCTTTCACGTCGTACCAGAGAGGAACCAATGCCAAATGCTACTAGGAAGGTTTCACACTATATATGGAGAATCGTAGAATAACTCTCGCACTATGGAGAATGAATCATTGTACCTTCTTCTTAGTATTTAAACAGCTTTTAACTGGGTACAGCAGACAATGGCATACGAAGGGCATAAACAGCTAAAGTGGGCAACATGTAAGCCAATCAACACATAGACTTCAAATAACAGTTAGATGATGTTAGATGTGTTAACATGACAAAGGAAGACAGTGGCCATCTGCAAAGGGTGCATGCAAGTGTATACAGGTCGTGTGTGTGTGTGTGTGTGTGTGTGTGTGTGTGTGTTTCAGGAGGGGTGGGTGGATTGTGTGTGCGTGTGTGATGGGGAGCACAGGGAGCACAGCCAGGAGGTTGGAGCTGTATATCTGACCATCGGTCACATACTGATGACATCACAGCGTCCTGTCCATGGTGATGAATCTGCCTGCCTCTCTCTCTTCCTGTTTGTGTTTCCCCCCTCCGCATATATCTTTGTGAGCAACCTGTGGTTAATAAAGGTTTGGGGTTCTGTGAATGATATTGGCTGTGTGTGTGCTTATTCTATTTCTGATCTATTGTCTTTTTAGCTTGGAAGAAGACAAAAATAATTCTAATTGTTTTTGAGCATGTCCAATTACAAATGCAGATGAATCTGTCACATTAATCTTTGTTTGTATATATTATTGTATTATTTCTATAATATAACTATATTTATTACTCAGTCTCTGAATGAGCCTGAATATGGACATGGCCAAGGAAAGTAAGTGATCATCATCCACAGTTGTAGAATCGCATATGACCAGCAGGTGGTGACAAAAGATTGCAATTGGCAGTGTTGTAACACCTTGACCCTTCACTATGAAGTAAATCCAGAATTGCCTGTAGGATTTACATGAGACAATACTAGACTCTGTAGTGTAGACTCTTCCCCCATAGTTACTGATGAGAATCACCTTACGAGTCTGGCAAACAAACGACAGGAAGAACGATAATGAGGATGGATGGAGACAGAGGGAGAGAAAGAAGGAGGGAAAGGGTGTGGGAGAGATACAGGAGAGGAGCATATTTTGGCAGAGCGTTGATGAAAGGAGGAGGAGGATGGATGGAGACCAAGTGAAAGAGAGAGGGATAGGAGGGTGGGTGAGATAGAGGAGGATGATTTGGCAGAGAGTTGATGAAAGGCGGAGGAGGAGGAGGAGGAGGAGGAGGCTCTGTTTTATCACTCCTCTGACGGGCGTCCCAGCAGCAGCAACAACAGTAACTTGGGGGAGCGTGGGAGCCAAGCACACCGGGAGGAGAGTGGGCTGCAACCATAGCTCTGGGACAAAGCAGCACTGTGCTCTCTCTTCTCTCTCCCTCCTACCTCTCCCCTCTATCCCACACTGCTCTATTTCCCTCTCTATTCCCTCTCTTTCTCTCTCCCCTCTCTCCCACACCCCTATGTCTATCACACTCTCTCTTTCCCACTCTTTCTCTCTCTCTCTTTTCCCACTTTCCCACACTGCCCTTTCTCTCCATCTCCTCTCCCTCTCTTCCCTCTCTGCCTCCCACACTACCCTCTGTTTCCCCTCTCTCTCCTTTAGCCTCCTCTCTCCTTTCCTCCCTCTCTCCCTCCTCCCTCTCTTCCCACGCGGTAGGGCCAGCCAAGCTGCCATTGTCCAGGACATCCCCTCGTTGTTAATCGCTTCCTGTACACACAGAGAGGCAATCAAGAGACCCAGAGGCTGTGGCTGAGACCGGGTGTCAACTGTCTCACAGCACAGCAGAGAGCAGCGTAGGGACAGATAGGGACATGGACAGACAGGGACTGGAGCAGGGACTATTACCACTGTTACCTATGGAGAGCAGTGTGGGGTCAAAGTCGATATTACTACTGTTAATCACAACGATATCTTCCTTTATCTAAACAGACTTCGGAAATGTTGGATAATGTTGGTGAAAGATTGATCTAACAATTAAAATAAATAAGGAAGAGAATCTCAACTGTTCCAGGCAGTCATATTAACCAAAGATGGATATAAATAGGGAGGGTTGAATTTTGAATATCAGAAATCGTTATTAAAATGTGTCTTTCTCCACACGATCTCAATCACACCACAGTTTGGGACATAGAAGGAGCAAACAATGGATTTCATTTTCTCATAGCTTTTTATTGCAGATAAGTCACACAGATAGATAAGTGAAGGACGGAATAGAGTACCTCACATGCCATCCCAGCACTCTCTCTTTACATACATCCCATCTCTAGTGTAGATGTATACACACAGTATATCATTATTAGAAAGCTGAGAAATCAGATGTATCAGCGCTTTTTTATACAAAACACTTATGACAAAATCACTTTTGAGGTTTGGTAAAAATACACATCTTACAAGAGGGGATGCTATTACTGTCACAGACTCGCCATAGAATCCACAGAGATATGGTCGGAAACAATCTAGAATTGGACCGTATAGGGGATATATGTAGTCTAGATATCTCTGAGCAATGACTATATAGAGGTACAGGGATACTGCAGTGTGTTTGAGCGATTGTTCCTATTGGCATCTATGTTTGAAAATGATATCATATGATAATTTGCCTATTAATTCATACAAAAATATATGTTTTAATTGAGAAGAGTGTCACGCCTACACCACTTTTTATGGATCATATAATATAATTGAATGCAGAGTGTAAAGAATTTATGTTGCAAGTCTCAGACCAACTAGTATTGTAATTCTTTGAAAAAGCATTGCATTTTTTTATTACACCGATTCCAATTGGTTCCATACATCTCAATAGCTGCCTGCTCAGCTCGCTATGACAGTATGTTGTTTAATGTTAAACAATTGTACAGCTACCCCTTTTTGACTGCAATCTGCTAACAATCAGAAATATAGGGTCTTGTGACCTCTGTAGACATCACGTCTAAGGACATGAACTCTTTGTTGTCCTCACCCTTGACTCATGACTGTAAATACATTACTTCAGAGAGATTTTGCTGCGATAGAAACTCACACAGAGAATGAAAATCAAACGAATGGAAAACAAGAGTGTTCCGGATAAATTCTAACAGTCAAACAAACACCTGGTTTTTAGTTCTTCCAGTCAATAAAATGCCATAAAAGGGGCACCACCAAGACCTCCCTCTCCATGCCTCTCTCTCTCCCTCTCTCTCTCCCTCTCTCTCTCTCCTCTCCCTCTCTCTGGGAGATACAAGTACAGTCCAGGGCTCAATGGGAAAACATAGGGGACAATTTCGCTGAGAACTTGATGGGCGACTGATTGACAGCCTGACCATCTGTGAAATGTTCCCCTTACAGGCTGAACAACACATAGATAACTCAATATTGTTAATTAAACAATCACTTTGTTTGCTCTCTTATAATTGTTTCCCTCTTTCGTCAACATCATAGAAAAACAACAAAATAAAAAATGGTATTCCTATAGCTATCTCCTTTATAGAATGTTGATATGGTATGATAGAAAAACAACATCTTCTTGGCCATGGAAAGGTCCAGCTCAGCTGGTGAGTTCAGTTCAGTTCGTAGTGATGGTGCACTCTCTAGCCATCTACTTGGTCAGTTTAGTCAGTGTGGAGGGGGGTTAAAGATTGTTCAGAAAGCCCCTATCTCCATGCCCCAGGGCCGGTAAGGCTGCTTCCCCAGGCTGGCTTGGCTGGAGGGGGTGTGGACGGGGGGGCTGAGGGTGCCGGGGGACAGCAGGGGAAAGGCACTGAAGGGGAAGGGGAACGCCGATAGGGTGGAGAGGGAGGACAGGGAGAGGGGAGGGGAGAGCTTGGAGGCTGCAGCGGCGGCTGTGGACGTCACGGTGAGGTTCAGCCCTGGGGGGAGGGGGGCAGCACTGGGGGGGACACGGAGAGGACCCCCCTGGGCGTGACTGTGCTCAGAGAGGGGGGTGGCACCGCTAAGCCTGCTGGGAGCATGGCCATGGGGCGAGGAGCGAGGCTCTCTCTCTATCGGCGAGGAGGAGGAAGAAGAGGATGAAGAAGAAGTAGAAGAGGAGGATGACGGTGAGCTGTTGGAGGCGCTGCGTGGTAACGGTAATGTCGCCCCCTGCTGGTGTTGATGGTGCTGCTGCTGGAGGAGGAGGTGGTGGGCCAGGTGGGCGGAGGGGGGAGACCCAAAGGCCGAGCCCCATGCCAGGTGGCCCAGTCCAGACACAGAGACGGAGTGGGCCTCTCTCTGGGAGGCGTAGCTGTTCAGGTGGGAGACCAGGCGGATCCGCAGGGGGTCAGTGCTGTCCAGGCCTTCCATAATGCTCAGGTAGCGGGCCGTCTCAGCCAGACATTCCCTGAAGCCCAGACCCCGGTAGTCCGAGGCCAGGGCATGGGCATCAAAGTAACCTGGAAGGGAGAGGGGAGAAGCAGGGTAAATTAACTGTTTTCAGACAATACCACCAAACAAGTAGAGCAGGAATAAAGGAAGTCTACTGAAGTCTACTAATAACAATGAGTGTGACAATCCAGGAAGATAGTTAAAGTTAGCAAAGAAACTAAAGCAGGTGTCTTGTGCTATGCCTGCCAGACTTATTAAAATATTTAATGAGATGCACATAGCTTGAGTTTACAGAACAACTCAGTGAAGAGAAAGATATTATACAAATCAACAACTTTACAGTCAATCAATATTATGTCAGTTCAAAAATATTGTTTCCTTTCATGATACAGTAATTATTTTATTATGGTAATTTATTGTAGTACAAACGACTCCACCACACCTTTTCCTCCAGCAGCATGAAGCATCTTCAGATGATCCACCGTCATCTGCAGAATCTCTGCTTTCTCCAGTTTAGCTGAACCCTGAAGGATTTCGGGACAGAAGGCACATTAATTAAACGAATAAAAAGGTATTGAATATCGTTTAAATCATTAAAGAGATATACTGGAAATTATTATTCCTTATTTACTTAAAACATGTGGAAGGTTTATAAACTTTAACTGTTCTCTACCAGTTCAAAGCACGTTGACGTGTCCTGTCAAACTTTTTGATAGGGCGATTGTTTTAACCATGACACAGGGATCGGATTTTACCTGCTTCTCGAACGCGCTAGGGACCAGTCTGCGCAGCTCGGTGAGGCTGTTGTTGATTCTGTCACGGCGACGTTTTTCAATGATCTGTAGGAGAGATGAGCGATTGGAACATTCAGTCACTGAAAAAAATAGAGAATTTAGTTGGTGTAAAAACGTGCGTATTACACACTTTTACGCACGAAAGTTCTAACAAGAAATGTACTCACTCCTCGACGGCGCTTCCTCGCATTCACTTGAGTTTTTGTTGCTGGAGACATCGGACCATGGGGAGAACTCATGTTCCTGAAAGAACAACACATTCAATTATTGTATTAATGTGCGTTACTAACGCACATCAGGCCTCGGAAATGACCAAATTGTTAAATATATTTTAACATTTTTGCACGTCTTTTCTCATAAACAATATCAAAGCAATACAGGAGTAAGACCCTTGAAACGTAGGTTCGGAACACATAATAATAATGCAATGAAACGAAAATATTGGACACAATCTTACCCATTTTCATCGGCACTCTCCTTCTCAACCTCAATGTTCTCGTCCAGCTCGCTGTCCGAGGAGCTAAAATCGTGATTCCTTTTCATTTTTATCCGCTGTTGTGTTTCCTTCGTTCAGAGTACAATACAGTATGGTCCAAGTCTTTCAATTCTCCGACTCTCTGTGCGTCTATCAGCTATGCGTCGAGCTCATCCGTTTGAAGGACCAAGCTTTCCCACGGTATCATTTCTACATCACTGCCAGCCAGAAGGGGCTTGGCATTGCACCATAACTAGCCAATTATAAGTCAGCTATGGTTTGAGTGACAGCACAGTTGCAAGGGAACTCTACGGCCTAAACACGCCCCACTGCTTTGAATGATTTTGACAGGGGTCCAATAGACTTTCGGTCCGTGACTGTCAACCCCCCTCCCCTCCCGAGTACTGTGGCTGTCTGTCCCGGTTGTGAGGAGTGGCTGGCCTGCTGTCACCACGCGCTTGCCGTGGGAAAGTTTCTTAGCCCAACGCTGATAACCAATCAGGGGCGACGGCAGTCTCCGGCGTTTGAAATGAATGGGGCAATTGGTCGGGGCGACGGGCGGTCTGGAGGCGAGCGTGTGAACCTGTAATCCAATACTAACTCATCTAAAGGACAGCCAGTGTTCAAGAGGAAACTATGAAGTCTAATCTTACCCATAGCGGACATGATGCACGGTAAAGATGCTTTAGGGACTGGAGAGGATGAGGACTTTGCCACACAAAAGGCATAATGCAATTAAAGGAGGCCAGCTTCCCCAGTGTGTCATCACCACACCACACCCTCTCTGGGTCCCAATAATGGCCACACTCCCAAATCATTTGACAGACATTGTTGTGTGTGTTTGTATATCCCCTCTCCTCATGTGACAAGCAGATTAAGCTCTTGCTGATCCTTTTGACCTGCTTTCATGAGTCATACACACACACACACACACACACACACACACACACACACACACACACACACACACACACACACACACACACACACACACACACACACACACATGTGGTCACATGTTTTCTGCTGGTCTTGGCTGTCTCTCATGACAGGCTGCCATGTTCCCCCACCTCCTGCCACTGTGACCTGATCATGTGCTGGCTGGCTGCCCTATAAAGATTCTGATAAGAGGAAGAAAGGTGAGAGGACCATACAGTACATCAGCAGTATTTGCCCCATGAC
Organism: Oncorhynchus mykiss; assembly: GCF_013265735.2. NCBI lineage: Eukaryota > Metazoa > Chordata > Actinopteri > Salmoniformes > Salmonidae > Oncorhynchus > Oncorhynchus mykiss. Next base: position 54,630,655 of record NC_048582.1, on the reverse strand, counting down.
CCTTGTCCATATAATCTTACTCATTATGATCTGAAAGGCAAAACTGATCCTAGATCAGAAATCCTACTCTGAGACAGTCTATGAATCCCTGATCCTTATCTCTAATAACGCTAGTCAGCAGCATGCATAATAGTCATCAGGCCAGGAGAGGAGCTGCCTTGGTAAGAAACATGAATGAGAGGAAGCTCTTAGGGCTGTTTTCATGTTGTTGTTATTGCTGCCTTCAGCCAGCTAGCCTCGAGTTCAGACATGACACAGACAGACGCATTCCCACACACTCCCACCTTGCTGCTGCCTGCTGATTGTTGGCGTGGCAGGGGGGCACAAACATATACGTGCACGCACGCACACACACACACACACACACACACACACACACACACACACACACACACACACACACACACACACACACACACACACACACACACACACACACACACACACACACACACACACACACACACACACACACACACACTTCCACATTCTGCTGCTGATTGTTAGTGTGGCAACAGGCAGGCAGGCTTGGCGGGCTGTGAGTCGGAGGGTGGGTGGGATGGGGGGCTTCGTTCTCTCCCTGTTGTATTTCAAATTCACTGAGGGTTCCCACGCTGCTGTTATTTTCTGCCTGTTGTCTTTGTTCTCCAGGCTCATCACATGTTGTGATTAGTGCCTTTCAGAGGACTGCCTTTGAAGGTAACCGAGGCGCACGCACGCATGCACACACACACACACACACGCACGCACGCATGCACACACACGCACGCACACACACACACGCACGCACGCACGCACGCACACGCACACACACACACACACACACACACACACACATCCAGCCGAGGTAGTGGCTGTGACACAACATCATTTCCCTCAACCCCCCTGCGCTTGCCAATCAGACTGAAGCTCAAACAGTCTTATTTCATGTTGGCTTGGTGGTTTGTGTCCTCTGACTTTTAGACTACACACACAGTCGCTGTGTGGTTGTCTTGGGGTTGTAGGTCATCCGACTGTCTGACACACATAGCCACGGTGTAGTTTACTCCAGGAGTTTATTAATGTCATAATGTTATTATTCCAGGAGGTGTTAATTGATACATGAAGTGTCTGGAGGATCAGTTCAAAGCAAAAGAAAATCCTTCTTCAAAGATCCTCCTTTTTCTCACCTCTCTTTGACTGATTTCTTTGAGTTTGCTGAAAACTGAGATGCAACAAACAGACAACAACCAAGAAATCATCTGACTTCATTTACAAGCCACAAGTCCCCCGGGCCCAAATAAATGGATGCCTCTGGCCTCTCTCTGAGGCCCCAGAGGAATACATGGGGGAGCTTCTGAAATGGCCCTCTATTTCTTTTAATACACTACTTTGTCTGCCTCGTCTAATAGCCTCTGTCTCTGAGGGCTCTTCATCACACACAGGCTCTCTAACCGACATGGGATAAGATGTCGAACAACGGCGTGAGGCTCTTCGGAGTCCAGACAGATGTTCCCTGATGGAAACAATGAACAAGCCGACACGTCATTCTTCAGTCACAAGGACCAGTGGAGACCACATGTTATTGTTTATAAATAACCTCTGTGCATTAAGTTTCACAGAGGAAAGGCTAGCTTTGTCTCCACTCACTGGGAGAGGAAGCACTGGCTAATTCTCCCTGAGACTTGTGTGACAACCGCTCATTGTGTGTGTGTGTGTGTGTGTGGGGCGGGGTAGGGGGGGCATTGTTTGTTTGGCCGTGTTTGGTCATCTACATACACATGCACAAACACAGACACACACACACACACTAACACACAATGCCTTTGGAGGATGTGTTCAAGTGGTAACCCATTGACACCCATGCCAATTCTCACGTTGTCTCCTTCCCCCAAGGGAAGGGTTCTAGAGCCACCTCTGTCTTTCATTGTCAACCTACCACACCCCATATTTATGTCAGCCCCAGTTTTGACTGACTGAAGTCAAGAGGATCACTTCCCATTGGCATGTACAGTTGAAGTCAGAAGTTCACATACACTTAGGTTGGAGTCATTAAAACTCGTTTTTCAACAACTCCACAAATGTCTTGTTAACAAACTATAGTTTTGGCAAGTCGGTTAGGACATCTACTTTGTGCATGACACAAGTCACAAGTCCAACAATTGTTTACAGACAGATTATTTCACTTATAATTCACTGTATCACAATTCCAGTGGGTCAGAAGTTTACATACACTAAATTCACTGTTTCTTTAAACAGCTTGGAAAATTCCAAAAAATGATGTCATGGCTTTAGAAGCTTCTGATAGGCTAATTGACATAATTTGAGTCAATTAGAGGTGTACCTGTGGATGTATTTCAAGGCCTACCTTCAAACTCAGTGCCTCTTTGCTTGACAACATGGAAAAATCCAAAGAAATCAGCCCAAAATTGTAGACCCCCACAAGCCTGGTTCATCCTTGGGAGCAATTACAAACGGCAGAAGGTACCACGTTCATCTGTACAAACAATAGTACGCAAGTATAAACACCATAGGACCACACAGCCGTCATACCGCTCAGGAAGGAGACGCGTTCTGTCTCCTAGAGATTAACGTATTTTGGTGCAAAAAGTGCAAATCAATCCCAGAACAACAGCAAAGGATCTTGTGAAGATGCTGGAGGAAACAGGTGCAAAAGTATCTATATCCACAGTAAAACGAGTCCTATATCGACATAACCTGAAAGGCCGCTCAGCAAGGAAGAAGCCACTCCTCCAAAACCACCATGAAAAAGCCAGACTACAGTTTGCAACTGCACATGGGGACAAAGATCGTACTTTTTGGAGAAATGTCCTCTGGTCTGATGAAACAAAAATAGAACTGTTTGGCCATAATGACCATCATTATGTTTGGAGAAAAAAGGGGGAGGCTTGCAAGCCGAAGAACATCATCCCAACAGTGAAGCACGGGGATGGCAGCATCATGTTGTGGGGGTGATTTGCTGCAGGAGGGACTGGTGCACTTCACAAAATAGATGGCATCATGTGGAAGGGAAATTATGTGGATATATTGAAGCAGCATCTCAAGACATCAGTCAGGAAGTTAAAGCTTGGTCGCAAATGTGTCTTCCAAATGGACAATGACCCCAAGCATACTTCCAAAGTTGTGGCAAAATGGCTTAAGGACAACAAAGTCAAGGTATTGGAGTGGCCATCACAAAGCCCTGACCTCAATCCCATAGAACATTTGTGGGCAGAACTGAAAAAGCATGTGGGAGCAAGGAGGCCTACAAACCTGACTCAGCTACACCAGCTCTGTCAGGAGGAATGGGCCAAAATTCACCCAACTTATTGTGGGAAGCTTGTGGAAGGCTACCCAAAAAGTTTGACCCAAGTAAAACAGTTTAAAGGCAATTCTAGCAAACACTAATTGAGTGTAAGTAAACTTCTGACCCACTGGGAATGTGATGAAAGAAATAAAACCTGAAGTAAATCATTCTCTCTACTATTATTCTGACATTTCACATTCTTAAAATAAAGTGGTGATCCTAACTGACAAAAGACAGGGAATTGTTACTCTGATTAAATGTCAGGAATTGTGAAAAACTGAGTTTAAATGTACTTGGCTAAGGTGTATGTAAACTTCTGACTTCAACTGTATTTTCAATGCAGCATCATAACGGCCTCTTGTTGGATCCACTTGTTGGATGAAAGTACGTTAGAAATGGATTATAAATGCAGAATTATTATTAACACATTTAACATGGCCGTTAGTACCCTTAAAAAGGGTGTACGATGCCAAAGTCTGTCCAATGAGAACACAATGCTTCACTTTTTACATTTTCATTATTTCCCAGAAATATTTGACTGTGCTTGTTGATTTTAGAACGGCCCCTCTTATAAATATGCAACTGCGGCAGCCTCTTCCCAGACGCCTTCATATGTGTTGTGCTGGAGGGGGTTTCTAGTCGAGGAAGTGGGTCGACAGGTTTGGCCTGAGTCATGTCTGACTCCTGGTGGGTGGCCATGATGCATAGACACCACAGACTCTCCCCTTGGGAGGGGGGTTCTTTCATCTCTGGTCTGGTTTGGGGGACCGGAGGTACAAATGTAGGACCTTAATTTGAGCCAGTTTGCTACAGCAGGAAAATTATCTTGCAGCAACAGGATATAAGAATTATAGACGGGTTCGTTGGTTAGCAACAAAACCAAGGTGTGCTCAACAATGGGGAAAAACAGACAGGGTTGTCTTAGACTTTTGATAACATGTAAGCTATATTTCTTCTCCACTGTTTATTGAAAACATAAATACATTTGCAGAATGAACACTTGTTGTCTCTCAAATACATTGTTACAGTTGTTGGTTAGCTAGCCAGCGAATTTTTGCCATATTTGCATTGACATGAAATCAGTCAAAACACCTCAAATCAAGACATGGTATCAATAACATGATGAAACATGCTGAAACAAGCCACTTATGATTCCCCACATGGCAGTGTCATTCTTGCTAGAAATCTGGCCAGAATCACAACAGGCTTACTTCTGCTCCATGGAAGCGTGCACATCGTTTTCGTGACGTTGTCAGCTGACCCATCTATTATGTGGATTATAATTAATGGCCATTTTTTGTAGGGGTTTATACATTGTTTTTAGGGAAAATTAAGTCTGACATGTTAAAGTGGAAATTAATATCCTTTTTAAACCTTAAATAAGCTAAAAGTTTGCTCTTCCACTTTATATTCTCATCAACAAAAGACTGATCTATATGTTTGAGGGCTAGGGCATTGAGCCAAAGACAGATCTGTGTGATTCATGGCTAGGGCAATGAGCAACAGACTGATCTGTATGTTTGAGGGCTAGGGCATTGAGCCAAAGACTGATCTGTATGATTCATGGCTAGGGCATTGAGCCAAAGACTGATCTGTATGATTCATGGCTAGGGCAATGAGCAACAGACTTATCTGTATGTTTGAGGGCTAGGGAAATGAGCAAAATACTGATATGTATGTTTGAGAGCTAGGGCAATGAGCAAAAGACTGATCTGTATGATTCATGGCTAGGGCAATGAGCAAAAGACTGATCTGTATGTTTGAGGGCTAGTGCAATGAGCAAAAGACTGATCTGTATGATTCATGGCTAGGGCAATGAGCAAAATACTGATCTGTATGATTCATGGCTAGGGCAATGAGCAATAGACTGATCTGTATGTTTGAGGGCTACGGCAATGAGCAAAAGATCAATCTGTAAGATTGATGGCTTGGGCAATTAGCAAAAGATTGATCTGTATGTTTGATGGCTGGGGCAATTAGCAAAAGATTGATCTGTATGTTTGATGGCTGGGGCAATTAGCAAAATATTGATCTGTATGTTTGATGGCTAGGGCAATGAGCAACAGACTGATCTGGACAGGGTCATAGTGTCTCCCGCCCCTCCTGCCTTCAGTATTTATGCTGCAGTAGTTTATGTGTCGGTGGGCTAGGGTCAGTCTGTTATATCTGGAGTACTTCTCCTGTCTTATTCGGAGTCCTGTGTGAATTTAAGTATGCTCTCTCTAATTTTCTCTCTTTCTTTCTCTCTCTCGGAGGACCTGTGCCCTAGGACCATGCCTCAGGATTACCTGGCCTGATGACTCCTTGCTGTCCCCAGTCCACCTGGCCGTGCTGCTGCTCCAGTTTAAACTGTTTTGCCTGCGGCTATGGAACCCTGACCTGTTCACCGGACGTGCTACCTGTCTCAGACCTGCTGTTTTCAACTCTAGAGACAGCAGGAGCTGTAGAGATACTCTTAATGATCGGCTATGAAAAGCCAATTGACATTTACTCCTGAGGTTACCTGTTACACCCTCAACAACCACTGTGATTATTATTATTTGACCATGCTGGTCATTTATGAACATTTGAACATCTTGGCCATGTTCTGTTATAATCTCCACCCGGCACAGCCAGAAGAGAACTGGCCACCCCTCATAGCCTGATTCCTCTCTAGGTTTCTTCCTAGGTTCTGGCCTTTCTAGGGAGTTTTTCCTAGCCACCGTGCTTCTACACCAGCATTGCCTGTTTGGGGTTTTAGGCTGGGTTTCTGTACAGCACTTTGTGACATCAGCTGATGTAAGAAGGGCTTTATAAATACATGTGATTGATTTATCTGTATGTGTGAGGGCTAGGGCAATGAGCAAAAGACTGGATTGTCCGTGTTCATTTTAGCACTTTGACTGACATGTTGATAGATGAAACGCAATCCAATCTGATGTATTGGTGGTGAAGTAATTTGAGGCAAAAGCATATTTGGAATACATTTTAGAATTTAGAATGAGTAGCATCTTTGAATACCTTCATTGTGTTATTTTTACTACACCGCTGTAATTACATTTCCAGAAAAATTGCTGATGTTACCAGTACTACTCCCAGTACTCTCAGACACCACACACACACACACACTCACACACACACACACACACACACACACACACACACACACACACACACACACACACACACACACACACAAACACACACACACACACACACACACACACACACACACACACACACACACACACACACACACACACACTCTCTCCCACCCGTTCTCACTCATCGCCTAATTTGATAACGACTCTACGATCAAAACATGCTAGTGTTTGACATTTGGCCTGACTAAATGGCCTTTTGATGCGTGGCGGCCTGGGAGAGAGCAGCCCCCATGGAAGGCTGTGGGCCCCCCTGCAGCCCCCTGACCCTGGTAATGATGGGGAGGTCAGAAGCCAGGTTGTGTGAAAGCCCCTCCACATCCTCCTTCTCACTGGTATGGCTGAGAACCAGCGCTGCTTGTGTGATCCCATGAAATGTATGCCTTCAGGGGCTGGGACCGGGGCAGGATCGGTGCAGGACCAGGGTAGCAGATGCAACTGGAAAAGGCAAACCCTCTGCATGTTGTGGTTCGCCGCCGTGACCGTGAGGGGACTGTCTATCTGTCTGGAATGGAGGAGAAGGAGATGCTGAGGGAAGGGGGGATGAAAGAAATAGGTAGAGACACAGAGAGAGAGAAAGAGAGAGAGAGAGAGAGAGACAAAGAGAGAGTGAGAGAGAGAGAGAGAGAGAGAGGGAGAATTTGAGAGAGAGAGAGAGCGAGAGAGACAGAGAGAGAGCGAGAAAGAGAGAGTAAGAGAGAGAGAACAAGAGAGAGAGCAAGAGAGAGAGAGAGGGAGAGAGAGAGAGGAAGAGAGAGAGAGAGAGAGAGCAAGAGAAAGGGAGAGTGAGAGAGAGCGAGAGATAGAAAAAGAGAGAGAGAAATAAAGAGAGAGAGTGAGAGCGAGAGTGAGAGCCTGAAGGGCAGGAACGGTTATTCTTCTTTCATCTTGTTCTGTCTGTCTGGTGATCTCCTGGTGCTCTCCTGGTGCTCCCGTCTATAAGCCATGACTGTCTGCTAGGCTTGTTATGATACAACCACATCAATGTTGCTATCCTGACCCTAATTACAGTAGCTTCAGACCAGAACGTCTAGTCAATCTCTCTGGAATCTGTTTTAAGCTCCTTTGTCTGCATCCCCTTCTAAGACCATTTAAAGAAACATTCTGGAACAATCGTCACTCATATCAATTTGTTTTGTTATTAATCTAATGCCTGTTGGCGTCATACAGAACAGTGCTGTATATTAAAGCACTGCTTTTAAGACAACATCCTTCACGTCTAATGTAAGTGCATACAGGCCTTACACACTTCACTATGAACTGTTTCTCCCTCCCTGCTGGCTGCTTGGTTTCTCTGGTGAACATGCTGCTCTCCAGTAGAGGGTAGAGAGTAGACATGTGCAGCTATGGGGGTTTGATCACACTGAGCAACTGCACATCCCTGTTCAGCTCTGCATGTCATAAAGCTGTCAACAGGTTACAAGGCAAACTACCAGAGAACTCTTAAACCTGTGTCTACCAAAAAAAAGGCCCCACCCCTCAAATACCCCATATCACAACCCCTGCAGTCAGTATGGTAAAACAGCCCCCCCCCCCCCCCCCCCCCACCCTCCTCCTCTACCCCCATCCATTCCCCCCTGTCCCCTTCCACCTTTGCAACGTGTGTAAAATTAGGATTGGGGCCCAGTGGCCCGGGTCATCTGCTCTCTGTAATTGCATTTCCACGCTTGACTCTCGTTAGTCACATTTACAGGGTGCTGTCTGCTCGCTGGGTTAGTAGTGTTAAAGTACACTTGACTTGCTGTAATACCGATTGCACCTGGGTGGCTAAAGCATTACACTGGACATGTCTAAAATAATCTGAAAACACCAGAAAGAACCAGAAAGCACTAGATTCTAAAAGTCTGAAAACACCAGAAAGAACCAGAAAGCACTAGATTCTAAAAGTCTGAAAACACCAGAAAGAACCTGAAAGCACTAGATTCTAAAAGTCTGAAAACACCAGAAAGAACCAGAAAGCACTAAAAGTGTAATAAAAAAACCACTGGAATATTAAAGCACCAGAAACATAAAGCAGTAGAATCTGCCTGTAACATGTACCAAGGTAGTTTGAGGCCCACATGCATGATTTGTGCTTCTACATCTACATTGCTTGCTCTCTGGGGTTTTGGGCTCCGTTTCTGTATAGCACTAAATACATTTGATTGATTGATTGTTTAGGTTTAATTTCTGTGACCTCATGACCTTCACAGTTTACAATCTGATAACTGATCAAAGTAAACATGGCGTATGTCATATGGGTAACACCAGTGACAGGCAGGTTAACACTGACATTTCTCACACAGTCATGTAGAACCTGTCACTAAACCTCCATTATACCACTCATGCCTTGTCTGATAACTTTGAGTCAGGGCCTAGGGGCTCAGAGGGGCCAGGAGGGGCCAGGCGGGGCCAGGGGGGGCCAGGAGGGGCTGGTGAGTGATGTGAGAGAGTATGGAGAGCCTCACTGTGAGGTTTGTGTTAGCCTGATTACTGTTTATTTGGCTGTTAGTCTGACAGGGAACACAGTGGACAGGCACACGCAGACATAGACACACAAAGAAACACATGCACGCACGCACGCGCACACACACACACACACACAAATGCACGTACACGCGCACACACAAACACACACACACAGCACTGACAGGCTGTTTTCAGAAGGTCCCGTGGCAGCACAAACCCAAACATACTGGGGTCACACACCCTCACCCCTCCAACCAGAGCCCAGGGACTGAAGAGGTTCCCGCTCAACCAGACCTGCTTAATAAATTCATAAGCACATATGAAAAATAATGTTTTTGTCTTTCATGGCACCAGATACATTCTCTACATGTTTTTAAAGAGGGGACTTTCCAGACTCTATCCCCAGAATTAATTCTGTTGAAGATTCATTCAATAATTGTTGTGTAACTTTTTTTTTTCAAACTTTTCTTTTGATATAGAGAATTTATAATGAGATCCTCCCAGACATGCACATGTAAACAATAGTCTTGAAAACATCACATGCTGTTCCACCACACACACACACACACACACACACACACACACACACACACTGACACAAAAGAAAGGACAGATTACCGTACCGTGTCAGTAGTGTGTTTAGTAGTATGGAGTGGGGGTATGGGGTAAGTGGGGAGAGGATGGTGGTGGCTACATGACCTCAGCTGTAAACCTCTCCCATTTCCCCTCCTCCCTCCTCTCCAGGCATGGGAAGCAGTAGAGGGGGGGTCACAGGCCAGGCTAACTAACATGGGCAGACAGCTGTGGGTCCGGCGGTGAGCAGCCGTTACTGCAGGGCCCAGTCAGCCCCCCCCCCCCCCCCCCCCCCCCCCCAACCCCCAACCCGACACACACAGGTGGTGAGCCCCACAAGCTGTCTGACAGACACAAGGCAGGCAGCAGGCCTCGGCAGGTCAGGGGGTAGAACGTAGGACATGGTGGGGGGAGAGGACAGGGGGTGAGGGTAGAGAGTAGGACATGGTGGGAGAAGGGTGTGGGTGTGTGACCAGCAGACCGAACAGCATTGACCTCTTAAGCATTGTGTGTTTATACTTTAGTGTGTGTATACTGTAGTGTGTGTGTGTGTGTGTGTGTGTGTGTGTGTGTGTGTGTGTGTGTGTGTGTGTGCGTGCGTGCGTGTGCGTGAGTGCGTGCGTGCGTGTGTGTGCGTGCGTGTGTGTGTGCGTGCGTGCGTGCGTGCGTGCGTGCGTGCGTGCGTGCGTGTGTGTGTGTGTGTGTGTGTGTGTGCGTGTGTGTGTGTGTGCTTGTGTGTGTGCGTGTGTGTGTTTGTGTTTAAACTTGTCTAGCTACATCGGTGCATCCATTTTTCTTGGAGAATGTTTCTCCCAGACTGAATTCAGGGGAATGTTTTTCACAGAATGCCATAACACTTCAATACATGTCACCAGAGAGTAAATGCTCTCAGAGCCTCTGTCACCAGGAACCTGTTTGGTTTGCAGATTCAACAGGATGTGGTCTTTGCTTAGCCTGGTCCCAGATCTGTTTGTGCTGTCTTGCCGACTCCTATAGTCATCATCACACCAAAGTTGGCAAAACAGCACACACATATCTGAAACCAAGCTAGTCCTGTCTAAACAGGATATGGTGGGCAGCCAGAGTGGCGGTTGTGATCCGTCCCTTTGTGTGGGGTGAAACCAAAATGCTATATGCTCAGTCTTGGGTAACAAAAGTCTTGGATAATAGCCAAAATGTTTGTTTTGTTCTTATTTCCTGTGCAATGAATAAGTATCAGAAATGTTTTTGTTGAAAAGTCAACCCTCTACACAACATGTGTTAAACTCATTCCACGGAGGGCCGAGTGTCTGCGGGTTTTCGTTCCTCCCTTGCACTTGATTGATTAATTAAGGTCACTAATAAGTAAGGAACTCCCCTCACCTGGTTGACTTAATTGGAATGAAAAAACAAAAACCAGCAGACACTACACCCTCCATCAGGGGCGTAAAGTACTACTTAAGTAGATTTTTGGTGTATCTGTACTTTCCTATTTATATTTTTGACTACTTTTACTTTGACTTAAGAAAATAATGTACTTTGTACATTAAAATAATGTACTTTGTACATTAAAATAATGTACTTTGTACATTAATAATGTACACAAATGCTTCATTTGTACATGATGTCTGAGAGTTGGAGTGTGCCAGTCAGATGTCACGTACAAAGAAAATGATGCCATCTGGTTTGCATGATATAAGGAATGTGAAAAGATATATACATTTACTTTTACTTTTGATACTTAAGTACATTTAAAACCAAAAACTTTTAGACTTTTACTCAAGTAGTATTTTACTGGGTGACTTTCACTTTTACTTAAGTAATATTCTATTAAGGTATCTTTACTTTTCCTTAAGGATGACGATTGGGTACTTTTTCCACCACTGCCATCCATGGAATGAACTTGACACCCCTGCTCTACACTGACTGAATCTGACAAGAGAGGACTGCACTTCTCCCAGATGGGCGGGTGTGAGTTGATGTGTAAATGAAGTTAAGTTAAGCAAATGTTTTCCTCTTTTCGAAACTATGTTTTTGCTTTTTTTTCACTCCTGATTATTTGTGGGAGCCGGGGCCTTTTTTTGGTAAAGCCATGAGAAAACATGGGGAGCCTCGATGCTCTGTTTATATTGAACCTGCGTTGCTCAGTATTTGTTGACCCTTGCTGTGAAAGAAGCCGGGCAGAGAGTTTCGGAGAGGTTCACAGGCACAGAAAAGTCATTGTTGGCAATAGCACCGGCCGAGAGGTGCATGTGTGTGCATGCGTTATCCACACAAATAGACCATGACTGTGAGGTCGGGACCTCTCCCTCAGCTCCCTCGCTGTCTCCACACAGTGCTAGCTAACTGTGAATATGGTGTTCAGAAACTCAGTACATAATGAGGCTACATGCGTGCGGAATATTCACAGTAACATGCAGAACATTCTCTAACTGTGAATGTTGCGTGCAGAAACCTCACCCCAAACTATGGGCAAACGTGAGGAACCATCAAGAACAGAGAGGAACAGAGTTATAACATCCCCTTTCATTTACCCACTCTTCTATAGAAGTTCTACCCCCAAAACCACTGTTGTAATGCCTGGTGTTCACCACACATAGTTCCTTTGTTGAGGCAGAGTGGAGAGGGATTCCCATGCAGTTCTGTGGCAGATGGGTTTCTCTCTTTGTGACTGTTGTGTGATGGTAGGTAATGATGCATGGTTTTCAAACAGGCTGTGTCAGGGAAGAGCACCAGTAAATAAGGTGTGTGTGTACATGTGTGTGTGTGTGTGTGTGTGTGTGTGTGTGTGTGTGTGTGTGTGTGTGTGTGTGTGTGTGTGTGTGTGTGTGTGTGTGTGTGTGCGTGTGCGTGTGTGCGTATAGGAACCCTGTGAGAGTGCCATGGAGCTGTAAACACAACAACAGGAACTAGTGAGGACAATCACAGTCTGACCTCATAATGGAGTCGGTCTCTGTACTATCTTCCCTAAAGACAGACAGAGCCCGCCAGGCAGTCACACAGTTATATCACATAGGAACCCGTTGTGAAGGTCTCGAAACATCTAAATATACATAATATCTCTGAATAATGCCCGTCATTTGACAGCTAAAAAATCTAACGTTATTCTCAAAAAGCATGCTTCTGTAAATTGGGGGACCAAACTATAACTTGTTGAATCTATTTGAAATCTAACAATTTATTAAACTGCGCGACCAAGACATTATCCACTTTATATTGTAAATACAATCATACTTGGCATAGCACATTCATCATGTATACTGTATATCCTATTGTGTACATGCCAGTTTTTTATGTAATCTTTGTTTAACCTTTATTTAACCTCTATTTAACCTTTATTGAACCTTTCTTTAACCTTTATTTAACTAGGCAACTCAGTTAAGAACTCATTCTTATTTACAATGACAGCCTACCCCGGCCAAGCCCTCCCCTGACCCAGATGACGCTGGGCCAATTTCACGCCGCCCTATGGGACTCCCGATCACGGCCAGTTCTGATACAGCCTGGGATCAAACCAGGGTCTGTAGTGACTCCTCTAGGGCTGAGTTGCAGTGCCTTAGACGTCTGCGCCACTCGGGAGCCCAGTTGTATTACTTCACTTACTACTTTCTTCTATTTACTTGTTATTCTTCATGATCATTTAACTTGTTATATTATTGATTACTGTTGAGAGAGCTTGCATTTCACTGCACCGTTCATACCTGCTGTAAACTGTGGACGTGACAAATAAGACTTTCTTTTAAATCTACACTACGACCATCCTGATACTGTAAGAATCATAGCATCTCTCTGTTGGGGTGTTTTCTCCAGGCTCAGCTGGAGACGCCCACACACCCCCACCACAGGAAGTGACATCGTCCAGTAATGGCGAGAATACAGGAAGTATGACGGCAGTGATTGAAGGACATAGGGGACACATTAGGAAGCATAATCCAGCAGCAGCTGTGGATGAGAGCTGATCTTCCCTACAGAGATTAAATCAGGGATTGAGAACAGGCCAGAACCCTGGGACTGGAAATACGTTTTATAGGAGATGTGGCAATATTGACTGGAAGGGTATCTACATCTACAGCCCATCCATAACACAGATAATAAAATATACAGTGGCTGATCATATTGATGTCATATGACCGTGAAGACAACATCATGTAAGTGTAGCTTTTTATTCCAGGATGGTAATAAAGAATGTCAGAGGTCAACCTTCCATTATTATATTATTCAATCACATCGGAGACAAATTTGACATTTTTTCACCCCCACCAGTGGAGGGTTCAACACAGCATCGGCCTCTCTCACACTTGCCAGTTCCATGGGACCAAGAAATGTCCTATTCATTCATCTCTACTGTTGGCGGCACCACCCTCACCCAAATTGCTGGTCGTGCTGCTGGGACACGTTATTCATTAATTGGAGAGGACTGAAGAAAAATCCTATTAGCCCTAAAAAGAAACAAGCCTTGAGATCTCTCTGTCTTTCTCACTGCTCACAGTGTTTGGGAGTTCCACAGAGCCACACAGATGTTGAACTTGGCACTTTCCTAGGGGCCGGTGGCTGTGGGGCCAGTGGGGCCAGTTGGGGTCCCCAGTGCCTCAATGAGAGCTTCCTTTGTGGGACACAAAGCATTGTCTGTGTGTTCTGGAAACAGCATTGGTGATGGGAACGTGGCCCAGAGCTGGAGGCTCTCTCTCCCTCTCTCTCCTTTTCTCTCCCTCTCTCTCTTGCTCTCTGTCTCTCTCTCTCTCACTACTGCGTTTCTGTGTGTGGGAGAGTGTTTTGGAGAGAGGGTGTGTGTGTGTGTTTCATGGCTGACCCAGGCTCTCTCAGGCTCTGTGAGGTCATGGTGACAGCAGGAGCCAAACGTCCCTGTCCTTCTTTGTTCCCTGGTGCTGGCCTGCTACCTTACTAACCCTGGTGCTGGCCTGCTACCTTACTAACCCTGGTGCTGGCCTGCTACCTTACTAACCCTGGTGCTGGCCTGCTACCTTACTAACCCTGGTGCTGGCCTGCTGCCTTACTAACCCTGGTGCTAGCCTAGCCTGGAGGTCCTCTTACCTTTCTAACCTGGCCTGGCCTGGAGGTCCTCTTACCTTATTAACCTGGCCCGGCCTGGAGGTCCTCTTACCTTTCTAACCTGGCCCGGACTGGAGGTCCTCTTACCTTATTAACCTGGCCCGGCCTGGAGGTCGTCTTACCTTTCTAACCTGGCCCGGCCTGGAGGTCCTCTTACCTTTCTAACCTGGCCCGGCCTGGAGGTCCTCTTACCTTATTAACCTGGCCCGGCCTGGAGGTCCTCTTACCTTACTAACCTGGCCCGGCCTGGAGGTCCTCTTACCTTATTAACCTGGCCCGGCCTGGAGGTCCTCTTACCATTCTAACCTGGCCTGGCCTGGAGGTCCTCACACCTTATTAACCTGGCCCGGCCTGGAGGTCCTCTTACCTTATTAACCTGGCCCGGCCTGGAGGTCCTCTTGCCTTACTAACCTGGCCCGGACTGGAGGTCCTCTTACCTTATTAACCTGGCCCGGCCTGGAGGTCCTCTTGCCTTACTAACCTGGCCCGGACTGGAGGTCCTCTTACCTTTCTAATCTGGCCCGGCCTGGAGTTCCTCACACCTTATTAACCTGGCCCGGCCTGGAGGTCCTCTTACCTTATTAACCTGGCCCAGCCTGGAGGTCCTCTTGCCTTACTAACCTGGCCCGGCCTAGAGGTCCTCTTACCTTATTAACCTGGCCCGGCCTGGAGGTCCTCTTACCTTTCTAATCTGGCCCGGCCTGGAGGTCCTCTTACCTTATTAACCTGGCCCGGCCTGGAGGTCCTCTTGCCTTACTAACCTGGCCCGGCCTGGAGGTCTTCTTACCTTATTAACCTGGCCCGGCCTGGAGGTCCTCTTACCTTTCTAATCTGGCCCGGCCTGGAGGTCCTCTTGCCTTACTAACCTGGCCCGGCCTGGAGGTCCTCTTACCTTAATAACCTGGCCCGGCCTGGAGGCCCTCTTGCCTTACTAACCTGGCCCGGCCTGGAGGCCCTCTTGCCTTACTAACCTGGCCCGGCCTGGAGGTCCTCTTGCCTTACTAACCTGGCCCGGCCTGGAGGTCCTCTTGCCTTACTAACCTGGCCCGGCCTGGAGGTCCTCTTGCCTTACTAACCTGGCCCGGACTGGAGGTCCTCTTGCCTTACTAACCCTGTTGCTGGCCAGGCCTGGAGGTCCTCTTACCTTATTAACCTGGCCCGGCCTGGAGGTCCTGCTACCTTACTAACGACTTACCTCACTTTGCATGAGGCTGCCAAGCTAACCTCCTGTCCTTCGAGCACTTAGATGTGGGGCTTGTGAATGTTAGTTTAAGGCTAGGGCTAGGCTTAATCTGTTTTCAGAAAACCAGGAAGTAATATACTATATGAACTAGATTACTCAAACATTACGGCAGAGGAGGTGTGTGATGTAATTGTTCTTTACTTGGGGAGTTTGGTGGAGTAGCACCATATTTTTACAGAGAAATGACTCAGTGCTACTCCATTGGCAGTGACTTTCATTATCAACTAAAAGCATAATAAAGTATTTGTGTGTCAGAAACTGAAGAGTGATTCTCAAGAGAACACATGCAGAGAATGTAGTGGTTACTAAAGCAATGGGCCTCTCGTCTCGCCGCCCCTCCCTCCCATGATCCCTTTAGAGAATGATTAGACATGCTGCTGATTAAGGGTCAGGATGCTAGTGATCCATTTTAGGACTTTGGGAACCTTCGCTGCATGGTCTGAAAAATTGGCATCTACGTCACGCAGAGAAAGGAGTGAGGTTTATGGGGGAGGATGCATGGGGAGGGGTTACGCCAAGGAATGTCACATGAAACCCCAAAAAAGAATGAAGAAAAAAAACACTAGTTTAAAATTATGCCTGGAGAACAAAGATGTAGAGAAGGATTTAATTGGGCTTTTCCTCATGGTTCCAGACTCTGTGTCTCAGGGAAGGAGACAGAGAGAGAGGGCTACGGAGGATCACACACACACACACATACATGCACGCACACTCGCAAAGCAAGCACAGGACAGAGACACATACACATGTACTGTGCGTAGACACACAAACACACTCTCTCTCTCTCACACACACCCACACACATACTCCAGAATGTTCCCAATCCCCTGTCCCCAGGCTTCAAAAAGACAGTACAGAACCCAGACAGGTAGAGATAGAGAGACAGACCCAGACAGACAGACAGACAGACAGACAGACAGACAGACAGACAGACAGACAGACAGACAGGCAGACAGACAGACAGATAGCGACAGGCCCAGAGAGAGAGAGAGAGAGAGAGAGACAGACAGACAGACAGACAGACAGACAGACAGACAGACAGACAGACAGACAGAGACAGAGAGACCTACATAGAGAGAGACTGAGAGACAGACCCAGAGAGACAGCGAGACAAACCCACAGACCCACAGAGACAGACCCACAGAGACAAAGAGACAGAGAGACAGACCCACAGAGACAGACCCACAGAGACAAAGAGACAGAGAGACAGACCCACAGAGACAAAGAGACAGAGAGACAGACCCACAGAAACAGACCCAAACAGACAGAGGGTATAGTACTATAGATGCTGACTGAGGTAGTTTGTGGGGAAGCCCAGGCCTCGAGTCTAAATGATCACTGTCTACACTCCGTCGCCACCGCTCCTCTGACACACACACGCACTGCACCACCCCACACCACAATCCCGCTCCACTACAAAAGACAGGCCCCCAGTCTAAAAAACAAACACTTTGATTTTTAGAGGGGGGCAGTGGTGGAAGCTGAGTCGGGCTGAGGGAGGAGCCAGGCTGAGAGAGGAGCCAGGCTGAGAGAGGTGCCGGGCTGAGAGAGGTGCCAGGGTGAGAGAGGACCCGGGCTGAGAGAGGTGCCAGGCTGAGAGAGGAGCTGGGCTGAGTTGGACATGTGAACCATGCCTGCTTCAGGATGGAGTAGAGTATAACTTCTCCCAGCTGGGCTCTGCATGGAAACCCCTGGCCTGGCTGCTTCTAGATGGGGCTCTCAGGAGTCCTTTGTTAGCCACCACACACAGTAGAAAGGCGGATGTTTTAGGTTGACTTATTTCTAGCTTCGACCATAGCCTGGTCCCAAGGATAGTCAGAGGAGATGGCTGAAGCCATATAGATCTCAGACCAGGCCAGTAACTGTAGACTAGGACTGACTGACTTTGTTTTCCCAGTGTGCATGTGTATACAGTAGGCCTATGTGTCTTTTTATTTTGTCATTGATCCAGGTCAGTGGCAGTAACAGTAATGACTGGTGGCAACCCGTCATTCAGGGCAGGTGGGGATACCTGTTTTGAGCCCCACCGAAAATAAAACGTGTGTGTGTTCCTGTTTTGCATGTTATTTTGGCATTAATACATGTCACGTATCAGTTTGCAAACAATGTTAAAAAAGTATCTTTGCGTTAATAAAGCTGTATACAAACATGGTCTTTTTTTTTGCTTTCTTGAATAAGACAGGTGTTTCAGCCGAGCTCAGTGCTTTCTGTGGTGGTGGGGCAGCCAGCGGAAAATATGGAGCGTAGGGGTTGGTAATATTCTCTAGGTGCTCCATGATTGGCTCAGTGTTCTGTCACTCATGAGGACACTATGTCACTGCAAAATCTATGGGGCGAGCTCAAAAATTCAAGCCCCTTGGGTGCTGCTATAGAGTTACATTAGAGGTACCCATCCAAGAAGGCTCAAGGTCATTGGCCATAGATAAAATTATGTTAAATCGCATTATATCTACAGTAGCTTTGATTGGACTGATCATGTCAACAACATACTTTCAGAATCTTAGCTTGCATGATAGACAAGCAGTCATCATCATGAATCAGGTCAACAATCTACTGACAAATCCTTTTAATTCCTGTCATATGAAGAGAAATTATAGAGAAAACGTATCGGTGCTCATCAGGCATTGGTAACATTACATTCATCAGGCAACATTACACAAGAAGTTGTAAATCACAAATTCAACAATGAGTGGTTTGGACGGAATCAGTGGCCAACTGATGACAAAATTTGCCCACAAGAAGGACTGCCGCACCACCTTCCTGTTCAAGTGAGCACAGCACAACAAGGTGAGTCCAAAAATGTATTGTATGCATAAATCATACAATATGCCAGGGATGTATGTACATTGTAGCTAAGAAAGTAATACTGTGTGTATG
This sequence comes from Oncorhynchus mykiss, assembly GCF_013265735.2. NCBI lineage: Eukaryota > Metazoa > Chordata > Actinopteri > Salmoniformes > Salmonidae > Oncorhynchus > Oncorhynchus mykiss. The sequence goes on along the minus strand of NC_048582.1, from coordinate 54,612,039 downwards.
TTGTGTAGTAAGCTGTTAGTAGCCCATGTGTCTCACCCTGATAATTTGGTCCCTTTCCCCCTCATAACTTAGCCTGCTATTCTGACATGGTGATGCACATGTAGCCTATAGCCTGTTTTAGAGAAATGTAATCATCAAATGTTGTAAGAGCTTTCATTGTCTGCTTATATGCCCCTTTTATTTATCCTATGGTTCTGACTTGGTGTACAGGGAGAATACTGTATGAACAGCCCATGTTCTGATTTCTGTCGCTGTACATTTCAAAAGGGCTGAACAAATAGTTATATTGACTACATTCATCCTAGCTCGCTCATTAATGTCTTAATCGAAATGACAGATTACCTCTTGTCCGCTCATCGTCCCCTTATGCTATAGTTTGTACATCTCAATTGTCAGTAGAAACCACATTTGTTTAAGCAAGTCACCCACATCAGCTATGTTCTTTTAAAAGGCAGTAAATGAGGCTGAATGAACTGTTTCGCTGCCAGACAAGGCTCCGCTGATAGCCAGGTATAGCGGTGGTGAGGGTTCACTCCATGGTGGTGAAAAGAAAACTCTGCTGTTGGGACAGCTTTATGTAGAGCCTAACAGCTTTCTGGGCACCGTTTGTCACAGTTATAGTGCAATTAATGTATGATTTAGTTTTGTGTTGTGTTGTGTAGTGGCTTTGCTGGCATGCATAAAAATAAAGAAAATGGGGGTTTGTCCCACCAAGATTTACATGACATGATGTTACAGCTTTTCTGTCCCCAGACACCTTTGTAGCTCCAGTGATTGCTTAGCTCCTGTAGTGATCGTCTCTGTAGCCCATCTCTAGCGTTTCAGATGACGGCTGTCTAATCCGGGGCAGGTTCCTGCCTGTCTCTTTGTTTCACCTTGCTGAGACTTGACTCCTCTTTACCCCAGTGCAATGCAGCTACCTAGGGGATGAACACATCAATGTCACAACAACACTGGCTTTCTGGCCATAGTAATATCCCCTCTCTCTATAGCCTTGTTTCCCTGCAAATCCCCTCCTCTCCCCACCACTATTTTACCACCCTTGTATAAATCTCAGGGTATTATCAGGCATCACCTAGTTGATCTCTGCCACCTCGCGGAGAGGCTCCCACCTAAATCCTGGGGATCATACGCACACACACACACCTGAAGCCTGGGGATCACCTGGGGATCAGGGGCCAAGCGCTGAGGGATTACAGCAAAGTGTTTAACTCTGACACGCTGGCTTTAGCCTCAATACCCCTCCTAACATCTCTCCCAATACCCCTCCTAACACCCCTCCCAACACCCCTCCCAATACCCTTGCCAACATCCCTCCCAATACCCCTCCTAACACACCTCCCAACATCCCTCCCAATACCCTTGCCAACATCCCTCCCAATACCCCTCCCAACATTCCTCCCAATACCCTTCCTAACACCCCTCCCAACACCCCTCCTAATACCCTTCCCAACATCCCTCCCAAAACCTCTAGAGACCCCTTCATACCCTCACCACCACATTAACAAAAGCACCTACCTCTATCTTTGCCCCCCCTGTCTCCAAACCTCATGGCCCATACAGAGAGGGTGGATGCCCAGCCCTTACAGCAGGATCCCCCATTTCAGGGCCTACGTCGTGCCATAGATTCCGTCTAACACTAGTCATCGTCTAACACTAGTCATCGTCTAACACTAGTCATCGGTCGTCAGTGGTTAAGGGCTTGGGGGGTTTTCGGTTGAAGGTTGAGTCAAGGGGGGTGGGGGTTGGTTGGTTGGTTGAAAGGGTTGGAGTGAAAAGAGGGTGATTCACCTGCACCTGTGCTGACTTAGACTTACCTTACCACACGTACCTCTGGCCCAGCCTAGCCAAGATCCTAGCCAAGAGCCTAGCCAAGAGCCTAGCCTTCTTCAAAGACATCTCTGACTGATCTGAAGATTTAATGAATGGGAGGAGGGAAACACTGTCAGGGACTGACATGATTTGGAAGTAGCCTCAGGGGGTAGATTTGATCGCCCAATAGAAGCCTTACTCTTCGCTCTAACCAGGATGGCAAAGATAACATTGATGACTGTCATTATGTTTTGATCTTTAGAAAGGGAAAGCCTTCTTAATCCTGAGATCAAAATGTGTGTGTTGTCATTGGGACTATGTAATAATAGCATGTTTCTATGCTGTGTTCTAGTTCAAATGGAATGAAAGAGAGGTGTTAAGGGTTCAACGACAGGAGAAAACAGAAAGGTGGGCCCGGGAGAAACTAACACGGGAAGCCAGTGGTGGAAAAAGTACCTAATTGTCATATTTGAGTAAAAGTAAAGATACCTTAATATAAAATTACTCAAGTAAAAGTAAGTCACCCAGTAAAATACTACTCGAGTAAAAGTCTAAAAGTATTTGGTTTTAAATGTACTTTTTTTTTTACAGATAGCCAGGGGCACACTCCAACACTCAGACATAACTTACAAACTAAGCATTTGTGTTTAGTGAGTCCACCAGATCAGAGGCAGTAGGGATGACCAGGGATGTTGTCTTGATAAGTGTGTGAATTAGACAATGTTCCTGTCCTGCTAAGCACTCAAAATGTAATGACTACTTTTGGGTATCAGAAAATGTATGGAGAAAAAGTACATTATGTTCTTTAGGAATGTAGTGAACTAAAAGTAAAAGTTGTCAAAAATATAAATAGTGAATAAAGTACAGATACCACAAAAATCTACTTAAGTAGTACTTTGAAGTATTTTTACTTCAGTACTTTACACCACTGACTGGAACTGAGACTAGGCCTAATCAGGGAGCAGAGCGAGAGAGAGACAACCCACCCACATCCACTGAGGACACACAAAAGCCACAGATTGTACTCCTTATGGACTCAAACAGGAAATGCATACAAGAAAAAAAACTTTGCCCCAAATACACAGTGGCTAAACTCTGGTGTCTAAACACCCAGAGCACCCTAGACCTGCTGTCAGAGGACCAATTGGGTCCCCCAGCCACATAATAATTCACATTGGCACAAACGACCTGAGAGCACAGCACAAACCTCAAGTGAGTGATTGAAAAAGCTTCTCCCACTTTCCCCAACTCACAAGTGGTTATCTCCACCCTGCTACCATACAGCGGGTAAACGCAACCATTTCCCGTGACTGTGCCTCAAAACATAACGTTTACTTGTCCCACCCTGGACTTGAACAGCCTTTATGACTCGGGCTACCTCTACAAGGCAAGACTCCCCACCTTTGCCAGGACCCTAAAGGACATCACCCTAAACCGCAGCCCCAACACCTCACACATGAGCAACAGACCAAAGGACACCCTGCCGGACCAGTGAGGGTCCATGCCGACAGGACCTACGCCAAGAGGTTCTTCATCCAGACCACAGCACCACCAGCCACATGCACACAACAACCAATCAATACACCCCCCCAAAAAAACAACCATGCCTACACCCTACAGTGTATTCAGAAAGTATTCAGACACCTTCCCATTTTCCACATTTTGTGACATTACAGGTCTGGGGTCCACTCACCAACCAAGAATTCACAAAATGGGACAGTCACACAACTGAGATGCAGAATTCTGCTAGAATTTTTATATTTATTGAATTTTTTATTTCACCTTTATTTTACCAGGTAGGCCAGTTGTGAACAAGTTCTCATTTACAACTGCGACCTGGCAAAGATAAAGCAAAACAGTGCGACAAAAACAACAACACAGAGTTACACATAAACAAACGTACAGTCAATAACACAATAGAAAAATCTATGTACAGTGTGTGCAAATCCTTTCTAAGGCAATAAATAGGCCATAGAGGCGAAATAATAAAAATTTAGCATTAACACTGGAGTGATAGATGTGCAGATGATGATGTGTGAGTAGAGATACTGGGGTGCAAAAGAGCAAGAAGATAAATAACAATGGGGATGAGGTAGTTGGATGGGCTATTTACAGATTGGCTGTGTACAGGTACAGTGATCGATAAGCTGCTCTGACAGCTGATGCTGAAAGTTAGAGAGGGAGATATAAGTCTCCAGCTTCAGTGATTTTTGGAATTCGTTCCAGTCATTGGCAGCAGAGAACTGGAAGGAAAGGTGGCCAAAGTAAGTGTTGGCTTTGAGGATGACCAGTGAAATAAACCTCAGAGTACAACGCAAATCCCAAATAATGCATGCAGAGCCGTATTAGGACCATACCCACTAATTATCAACATCCAGAAAAGAGCCGTTAAATTCCACAACCACCTAAAGGAAAGCAATGCCCAAACCTTCCATCACAAAGCCCTAACCTGCAATGAGATGAACCTAGAGAAGAGTCCCCTCAGCCAACTGGTTCTGGGGCTCTGTTCACAAACAGACCCAACAGAGCTCCAGGACAGAACCACAATTAGACCTGACCAAATCATGATAAAGCAAATAGAGAATAACTTTACACACATTGGAAAGAATTCACAAAAAAAATGAGAAAATGTAAATGTTATTTGGCCCTAAACAGAGAGTACACAGTGGCAGAATACCTGACTACTGTGACTGACCCAAAACTAAGAAAAGCCTTCTATGTACAGACTTAGTGTGCATAGCCTCGCTATAGGAAGACCTGGCTCTCAAGAAAAGAAAGGATATGTGGCCACTGCTCACAAAATGAGGTGGAAACTGAGCTGCACTTCGTAACCTCCTGTTCAATCATAATGACCATAAGAGGAACATACAGTGCCTTGCGAAAGTATTCGGCCCCCTTGAACTTTGCGACCTTTTGCCACATTTCAGGCTTCAAACATAAAGATATAAAACTATTTTTTTGTGAAGAATCAACAACAAGTGGGACACAATCATGAAGTGGAACAACATTTATTGGATATTTCAAACTTTTTTAACAAATCAAAAACTGAAAAATTGGGCGTGCAAAATTATTCAGCCCCTTTACTTTCAGTGCAGCAAACTCTCTCCAGAAGTTCAGTGAGGATCTCTGAATGATCCAATGTTGACCTAAATGACTAATGATGATAAATACAATCCACCTGTGTGTAATCAAGTCTCCGTATAAATGCACCTGCACTGTGATAGTCTCAGAGGTCCGTTAAAAGCGCAGAGAGCATCATGAAGAACAAGGAACACACCAGGCAGGTCCGAGATACTGTTGTGAAGAAGTTTAAAGCCGGATTTGGATACAAAAAGATTTCCCAAGCTTTAAACATCCCAAGGAGCACTGTGCAAGCGATAATATTGAAATGGAAGAAGTATCAGACCACTGCAAATCTACCAAGACCTGGCCGTCCCTCTAAACTTTCAGCTCATACAAGGAGAAGACTGATCAGAGATGCAGCCAAGAGGCCCATGATCACTCTGGATGAACTGCAGAGATCTACAGCTGAGGTGGGAGACTCTGTCCATAGGACAACAATCAGTCGTATATTGCACAAATCTGGCCTTTATGGAAGAGTGGCAAGAAGAAAGACATTTCTTAAAGATATCCATAAAAAGTGTTGTTTAAAGTTTGCCACAAGCCACCTGGGAGACACACCAAACATGTGGAAGAAGGTGCTCTGGTCAGATGAAACCAAAATTGAACTTTTTGGCAACAATGCAAAACGTTATGTTTGGCGTAAAAGCAACACAGCTGAACACACCATCCCCACTGTCAAATATGGTGGTGGCAGCATCATGGTTTGGGCCTGCTTTTCTTCAGCAGGGACAGGGAAGATGGTTAAAATTGATGGGAAGATGGATGGAGCCAAATACAGGACCATTCTGGAAGAAAACCTGATGGAGTCTGCAAAAGACCTGAGACTGGGACGGAGATTTGTCTTCCAACAAGACAATGATCCAAAACATAAAGCAAAATCTACAATGGAATGGTTCAAAAATAAACATATCCAGGTGTTAGAATGGCCAAGTCAAAGTCCAGACCTGAATCCAATCGAGAATCTGTGGAAAGAACTGAAAACTGCTGTTCACAAATGCTGTCCATCCAACCTCACTGAGCTCGAGCTGTTTTGCAAGGAGGAATGGGAAAAAATTTCAGTCTCTCGATGTGCAAAGTTCAAGGGGGCCGAATACTTTCGCAAGGCACTGTATTTCCCTCAAATTACACAAACCCACAAAGAATTAGAATACAAATCAAATTTGGACAAACTCCTGTATTTGTTAGGTGAAATACCACAGTGTGCAATCCCAGCAGCAAAATGTGTGACATCCTGGCACAAGAAAAGGTGAACCAATGGAAATATAACCTATATTTATCTGTCTATTTATTTCCCATCCATCATTCAAACATTCTGCTATAAATGTTATACAAAGAAAGACAAAGAAAGACAAAGAAAGAGAAGGGAAGATAAAGGAAGAGAAAGGAAGCTAAATGTGATGTCTACATTGTGATGTCTACATTGTGATGTCTACATTGTGATGTCTAGAATGTGATGTCTACATTGTGATGTCTACATTGTGATGTCTACATTGTGATGTCTAGAATGTGATGTCTACATTGTGATGTCTACATTGTGATGTCTACAATGTGATGTCTACATGATGTCTACATTGTGATGTCTACATTGTGATGTCTACATTGTGATGTCTAGAATGTGATGTCTACATTGTGATGTCTACATTGTGATGTCTACAATGTGATGTCTACATGATGTCTACATTGTGATGTCTAGAATGTGATGTCTACATTGTGATATCTACATTGTGATGTCTACAATGTGATGTCTACATGATGTCTACATTGTGATGTCTACAATGTGATGTCTACATTGTGATGTCTACATGATGTCTACATTGTGATGTCTACATTGTGATGTCTACATTGTGATGTCTACATTGTGATGTCTACAATGTGATGTCTACATTGTGATGTCTACAATGTGATGTCTACATTGTGATGTCTACATTGTGATGTCTACATTGTGATGTCTACAATGTGATGTCTACATTGTGATGTCTACATTGTGATGTCTACAATGTGATGTCTACATGATGTCTACATTGTGATGTCTACAATGTGATGTCTACATTGTGATGTCTACAATGTGATGTCTACATTGTGATGTCTACAATGTGATGTCTACATGATGTCTACATTGTGATGTCTACAATGTGATGTCTACATTGTGATGTCTACAATGTGATGTCTACATTGTGATGTCTACATGATGTCTACATGATGTCTACAATGTGATGTCTACATTGTGATGTCTACATGATGTCTACAATGTGATGTCTACATGATGTCTACAATGTGATGTCAACATGATGTCTACAATGTGATGTCTAGATGATGTCTACAATGTGATGTCTACAATGTGATGTCTACATGATGTCTACAATGTGATGTCTAGAATGTGATGTCTACATTGTGATGTCTACAATGTGATGTCTATAATGTGATGTCTACAATGTGATGTCTACAATGTGATGTCTGCATGATGTCTACAATGTTATGTCTACATGATGTCTACATGATGTCTACAATGTGATGTCTATATTGTGATGTCTACATGATGTCTACATTGTGATGTCTACATGATGTCTACAATGTGATGTCTACATGATGTCTACAATGTGAGGTCTACATTGTGATGTCTACAATGTGATATCTACATGATGTCTACAATGTGATGTCTACAATGTGATATCTACATGATGTCTACAATGTGATGTCTGCATGATATCTACAATGTGATGTTGACAATGTGTTGTCTGCAATGTGATCTCTACAATGTGATGTCTACAATGTGATGTCTACATGATGTCTACAATGTGATGTCTACAATGTGATGTCTACAATGTGATGTCTACATGATGTCTACATGATGTCTACACTGTGATGTCTACACTGTGATGTCTAAAATGTGATGTCTACAATGTGATGTCTACATTGTGATGTCTACATGATGTCTACAATGTGATGTCTACATGATGTCTACAATGTGATGTCTACAATGTGATGTCTACATTGTGATGTCTACAATGTGATGTCTATAATGTGATGTCTACAATGTGATGTCTACAATGTGATGTCTGCATGATGTCTACAATGTTATGTCTACATGATGTCTACATGATGTCTACAATGTGATGTCTACATTGTGATGTCTACATGATGTCTACATTGTGATGTCTACATGATGTCTACATTGTGATGTCTACATGATGTCTACAATGTGATGTCTACATGATGTCTACAATGTGAGGTCTACATTGTGATGTCTACAATGTGAGGTCTACATGATGTCTACAAAGTTATATTTGCATTGTGATGTCTACAATGTGATGTCTACATTATGTCTACAATGTGATGTCTATAATGTGATGTCTACATGATGTCTACAATGTGATGTCTGCATGATGTCTACATTGTGATGTCTACAATGTGATGTCTACAATGTGATGTCTACAATGTGATGTCTACATTATGTCTACAATGTGATGTCTACATGATGTCTACACTGTAATGTCTACAATGTGATGTCTACAATGTGATATCTACAATGTGATGTCTCCATGATGTCTACAATGTGATGTCTATATGATGTCTACAATGTGATGTCTACAATGTGATGTCTACAATGTGATATCTACATGATGTCTACAATGTGATGTCTGCATGATATCTACAATGTGATGTTGACAATGTGTTGTCTACAATGTGATGTCTACAATGTGATGTCTACAATGTGATGTCTACATGATGTCTACACTGTGATGTCTACAATGTGATGTCTACAATGTGATATCTACATGATGTCTACAATGTGATGTCTGCATGATATCTACAATGTGATGTTGACAATGTGATGTTGACAATGTGTTGTCTACAATGTGATGTCTACAATGTGATGTCTACAATGTGATGTCTACATGATGTCTACATGATGTCTACACTGTGATGTCTACACTGTGATGTCTACATTGTGATGTCTAGAATGTGATGTCTACATTGTGATGTCTACATTGTGATGTCTACAATGTGATGTCTACATGATGTCTACATTGTGATGTCTACATTGTGATGTCTACATTGTGATGTCTAGAATGTGATGTCTACATTGTGATGTCTACATTGTGATGTCTACAATGTGATGTCTACATGATGTCTACATTGTGATGTCTAGAATGTGATGTCTACATTGTGATATCTACATTGTGATGTCTACAATGTGATGTCTACATGATGTCTACATTGTGATGTCTACAATGTGATGTCTACATTGTGATGTCTACATGATGTCTACATTGTGATGTCTACATTGTGATGTCTACATTGTGATGTCTACATTGTGATGTCTACATTGTGATGTCTACAATGTGATGTCTACATTGTGATGTCTACAATGTGATGTCTACATTGTGATGTCTACATTGTGATGTCTACATTGTGATGTCTACAATGTGATGTCTACATTGTGATGTCTACATTGTGATGTCTACAATGTGATGTCTACATGATGTCTACATTGTGATGTCTACAATGTGATGTCTACATTGTGATGTCTACAATGTGATGTCTACATTGTGATGTCTACAATGTGATGTCTACATGATGTCTACATTGTGATGTCTACAATGTGATGTCTACATTGTGATGTCTACAATGTGATGTCTACATTGTGATGTCTACATGATGTCTACATGATGTCTACAATGTGATGTCTACATTGTGATGTGTACATGATGTCTACAATGTGATGTCTACATGATGTCTACAATGTGATGTCAACATGATGTCTACAATGTGATGTCTAGATGATGTCTACAATGTGATGTCTACAATGTGATGTCTACATGATGTCTACAATGTGATGTCTAGAATGTGATGTCTACATTGTGATGTCTACAATGTGATGTCTATAATGTGATGTCTACAATGTGATGTCTACAATGTGATGTCTGCATGATGTCTACAATGTTATGTCTACATGATGTCTACATGATGTCTACAATGTGATGTCTATATTGTGATGTCTACATGATGTCTACATTGTGATGTCTACATGATGTCTACAATGTGATGTCTACATGATGTCTACAATGTGAGGTCTACATTGTGATGTCTACAATGTGATATCTACATGATGTCTACAATGTGATGTCTACAATGTGATATCTACATGATGTCTACAATGTGATGTCTGCATGATATCTACAATGTGATGTTGACAATGTGTTGTCTGCAATGTGATCTCTACAATGTGATGTCTACAATGTGATGTCTACATGATGTCTACAATGTGATGTCTACAATGTGATGTCTACAATGTGATGTCTACATGATGTCTACATGATGTCTACACTGTGATGTCTACACTGTGATGTCTAAAATGTGATGTCTACAATGTGATGTCTACATTGTGATGTCTACATGATGTCTACAATGTGATGTCTACATGATGTCTACAATGTGATGTCTACAATGTGATGTCTACATTGTGATGTCTACAATGTGATGTCTATAATGTGATGTCTACAATGTGATGTCTACAATGTGATGTCTGCATGATGTCTACAATGTTATGTCTACATGATGTCTACATGATGTCTACAATGTGATGTCTACATTGTGATGTCTACATGATGTCTACATTGTGATGTCTACATGATGTCTACATTGTGATGTCTACATGATGTCTACAATGTGATGTCTACATGATGTCTACAATGTGAGGTCTACATTGTGATGTCTACAATGTGAGGTCTACATGATGTCTACAAAGTTATATTTGCATTGTGATGTCTACAATGTGATGTCTACATTATGTCTACAATGTGATGTCTATAATGTGATGTCTACATGATGTCTACAATGTGATGTCTGCATGATGTCTACATTGTGATGTCTACAATGTGATGTCTACAATGTGATGTCTACAATGTGATGTCTACATTATGTCTACAATGTGATGTCTACATGATGTCTACACTGTAATGTCTACAATGTGATGTCTACAATGTGATATCTACAATGTGATGTCTCCATGATGTCTACAATGTGATGTCTATATGATGTCTACAATGTGATGTCTACAATGTGATGTCTACAATGTGATATCTACATGATGTCTACAATGTGATGTCTGCATGATATCTACAATGTGATGTTGACAATGTGTTGTCTACAATGTGATGTCTACAATGTGATGTCTACAATGTGATGTCTACATGATGTCTACACTGTGATGTCTACAATGTGATGTCTACAATGTGATATCTACATGATGTCTACAATGTGATGTCTGCATGATATCTACAATGTGATGTTGACAATGTGATGTTGACAATGTGTTGTCTACAATGTGATGTCTACAATGTGATGTCTACAATGTGATGTCTACATGATGTCTACATGATGTCTACACTGTGATGTCTACACTGTGATGTCTAAAATGTGATGTCTACAATGTGATGTCTACATTGTGATGTCTACATGATGTCTACAATGTGATGTCTACATGATGTCTACAATGTGATGTCAACATGATGTCTACAATGTGATGTCTACATGATGTCTACAATGTGATGTCTACAATGTGATGTCTACATTGTGATGTCTACAATATGATGTCTATAATGTGATGTCTACAATGTGATGTCTACAATGTGACACACTGGCAACCACTCTCAAACATATGCACACATTGTCCAACCCACACACCCACAAACTCTTGTTGTTTTTCTCATAAATGGGGTTAGGGGGCCCAGAGTTCCTTAATAGCCTGACTAGGGGTCCCAGGGTTCCTTCATAGCATGGCTAGGGGTCACAGGGTGCCTGCCTGCTATAGGGGTACACACATGTACACCTACCCACGCATAGACACACAAACACACACACACACACACACACTTACACAAACACTCAAACACTCAAACACTCAAACACACACACACACACACACACACACACACACACACACACACACACACACACACACACACACACACACACACACACACACACACACACTCATACTCGGTCCATACCGAGTATGGACCGAGTGCGAGGGGTACCCCTCTCTCATTCTCACCCCCTCTCGTCTTTCAGCTCCAATCCCAGCTATGTGGACAGGAGGATCCTTGTGCTGAGAGGGAAAACAACTGCGCTGTTGCAGAGCCTGAGCCTGCACCATGACCTTACGACCCCTGACGGCATGGGAAAGTGCACTGCCCTGCTCAGCTGTCGTTCAGCCGGCCGGTGGCCTCCGCTCCCACTCAGTAGTGGTGAATCAACCTGCGGCCCAGTTGCTGTCTCTAATTGGTGGTCCCATGTTAGCCTAGCGGCCTAGCGCACTCACTTCTTCAGGTCACTCATCCATACCATCATTAACTCTGCACAGTGTGGGGCAATGTGATATGGAGAGGGGCGAGGGACCGCCGTGGGAGAGAGAAGGGCTGTAGAGGGACTAGGGTGGACATCAGATCTACTGTGAGAACAAACTCATTGGTCCCCTATGTGTGTGTGTGTGTGTGTGTGTGTGTGTGTGTGTGTGTGTGTGTGTGTGTGTACCCTCTCTTATACTCACATCTAAGGAGGAGTGACCTCTACTCAGTCCCTTCAGAATTACACGATTCTGCGATGAAACGATTCTGCGACAAAATCAGTGCGTATTGCCATGCAGAATCACAAAATCAGTGCGTATTGCCATGCAGAATCACAAAATAAGTGCGTATTGCCATATGCAAAATCACAGAATTGCAGCAACAAAATCAAGCATTTTCTTCCTCAAATATCATAATAAATCCATGCCAAATCCTGGAGGGATTGCCAACCCAGCAACAGGCTCTCCCACACTCACATCCCTCTGTATAAGCAGTTAGAATAGTTCTGCCCTTCATTTGGTTCTCACAGTCAGCAGCATTGTAGGAATGTGAGCTATGTGAGACCCCCGAGGTTGAGGGTGCGGTTAGGGTGGGGATTTAGAGCAGGCCTTGCTGTTCCCATGTCACAGGCTGACAGGGGTTATGTGGAGGTATTCTGCAGCAGGCATACTCCGTCCACAGTCAGCTATACTCCTGTTGGGGCCCTCTCTGGTCATAACATGGTCACGTGTGGTTGTATACGTGGTCCAGAAAGCAGGGCTAGCTAATGGATGTTATAACACAACAAGACCATCTATTACCTACTTTTCATCATTTTGTAACCAGAGAAGTTAGTGAGTATGAAGGTCTTCACTTGTTCATGTAGTACAGTATGTGCATCTAACAAACATAAGATTAGAGGTCTGAGGTTCACGTTGACCTTACGACCCCTTAGTGACCCACATACAGTAGTTAATCCCCTGACCCCCTCCTACTCCCATCCTCCCATCTTCCACCCCTCCTCTCCTCCCATCCCCCTTACCCTCAGGCTCCCAGACACAAAGATGCCCAGGCAGAGAGAAAGAACGAAGGAGAAAGAGATTACAGGAGAGAGAGAGATAGAGAGAGAGAGAGAGAGAGAGAGAGAGAGAGAGAGAGAGAGAGGGGGAGAGAGAGAGAGAGAGGGAGAGAGAGAGAGAGAGAGAGAGAGAGAGAGAGAGAGGGAGAGAGAGAGAGAGAGAGGGAGGGAGAGAGAGAGAGAGAGAGAGAGAGGGAGGGAGGGAGAGAGAGAGAGAAAGAGAGAGAGAGAGAGAGAGAGGAAGGGAGAGAGAGAGAGAGAGAGAGAGAGAGAAGGAGGGAGAGAGAGAGAGAGAGAGGGAGGGAGAGAGAGAGAGGGACCTGTTAGAGGCATTAATTGGACTGGTGGGGGAAGCACTAACCTTTCATCAGACATATGGCGGACCGTGGGGGTCGGGGGAGTAGGGGGAGAGGGAGGGGGGTGGGGCACAGCACCCGTCTCTCTCATGTCAGCAGCTGACTGCAGTTAATATTTCATTACCAACAAATGGGGGGCACCTTCACCCCTGGTGGTGGTGTGTGTGTGTGTGTGTGTGTGTGTGTGTGTGATGGGGGTTGGCATGGCGTTTAAAGGGGGGCAATTATGCCAATTAGGCTGCTGTCACTGGTGGGATAGATACACAGGACACTACACAGACCTGCAGACCCACCACGAGGTCACTTTCACTTGGCCTGTCAGCACACCTAAGCTGATGGATGGTCAAGGTTCAAATAAAGAAGGGTTCACAAATATGTCACATAAACTATCAGGCCTTTGAGTAATAGCTAAACCTCTGAATATAGTTATGTAGATTGAGAATGAGGAATTATATTATGAATTCTATATTCTATTGATACATTGATACAAATTGATACAAATTGTTTGACCATAACAAAAGTGACAGGGCAGTTTGTCTCTCATCTGAAAGAGAGTTCCCTGATACTGCTCTAAGGTACACTTTGATCTAAATGAAAGGCGGTAATGAGGCTGATGGTGATGGGGAGGTAAATGGTAAATTGCAACTCTGTGGGGATACATGGTTCAGAATGGGAGCCAGATTTAGTGCTGAAGGGACTTCATTGTGTGATGATTCTGGAGATAGAAGGATGTGGTGGGGTCACAGATAAGAATGGCTAGTGTAGTGTAGTGTGGTGGTGTGTGTGTGTCTCTGTGTGTGTGTGCGTGTGCGTGTGCATGTGCATATGTGTGTGTGTGTGTGTGTGTGTGTGTGTGTGTGTGTGTGTGTGTGTGTGTGTGTGTGTGTGTGTGTGTGTGTGTGTGTGTGTGTGTGTGTGTGTGTGTGTGTGTGTGTGTGTTGTGGGACTAAGGGTAACCTATTCTCTGTCAGGTGGCCTGGAAGGCAAACAGGGGAGGTCTGTGTTAGTTGTAACAAATAGGAGTCATGGGTTAGCTTCACAGGATAAGTGTTTGGTAGATAGGGGGAGAGGGGGGAAAGAGAGAGGAGGGGGAACCAGAGAGGGAGTGGAGAGAGAGATTAATCAGAAGAGATGCACGTAAAGGCTGTCTCAGTATTTATGCTGCAGTAGTTTATGTGTCGTGGGCTAGGGTCAGTCTTATATCTGGAGTACTTCTCCTGTCTTATCCAGTGTCCTGTTTGAATTTAAGAATGCTCTCTCTAATTCTCTCGTTCTCTCTTTCTTTCTTTCTCTCTCTCGGAGGACCTGAGCCCTAGGACCATGCCTCAGGACTACCTGGCATGATGACTCCTTGCTGTCCCCGGTCCACCTGGCCGTGCTGCTGCTCCAGTTTGAACTGTTCTGCCTGCGGCTATGGAACCCTGACCTGTTCACCGGACGTGCTACCTGTCCCAGACCTGTTGTTTTCAACTCTCTAGAGACAGCAGGAGCGGTAGAGATACTCTTAATGATCGGCTATGAAAAGCCAACTGACATTTACTCCTGAGGTGCTGACTTGTTGCACCCTCAACAACTACTGTGATTATTATTATTTGACCATGCTGGTCATTTATGAACATTTGAACATCTTGGCCATGTTCTGTTATAATCTCCACCCGGCACAGCCAGAAGAGGACTGGCCACCCCTCATAGCCTGGTTCCTCTCTAGGTTTCTTCCAAGGTTCTGGCCTTTCTAGGGAGTTTTTCCTAGCCACTGTGCTTCTACACCTGCATTGCTTGCTGTTTGGGGTTTTAGGCTGGGTTTCTGTACAGCACTTTGAGATTTCAGCTGATGTAAGAAGGGCTATATAAATACATTTAATTTGATTTGATTCAACGAGAGAGAGAGATTGATCAGAAGAGATGCAGGTAAAGGAGGGGTTCAGAGAGAGAGAGAGAGATTGATCAGGAGAGATGCAGGTAAAGGGGGGGTTCAGAGAGAGAGAGAGATTGATCAGGAGAGATGCAGGTAAAGGGGGGGTTCAGAGAGAGAGAGAGATTGATCAGGAGAGATGCAGGTAAAGGGAGGTTTCAGAGAGAGAGAGAGATTGATCAGGAGAGATGCAGGTAAAGGGAGGTTTCAGAGAGAGAGAGAGATTGATCAGGAGAGATGCAGGTAAAGGGGGGGTCAGAGAGAGAGAGAGATTGATCAGGAGAGATGCAGGTAAAGGGGTTTTCAGAGAGAGAGAGAGATTGATCAGGAGAGATGCAGGTAAAGGGGGGTTTCAGAGAGAGAGAGAGATTGATCAGGAGAGATGCAGGTAAAGGAGGGGTTCAGAGAGAGAGAGAGAGATTGATCAGGAGAGATGCAGGTAAAGGGGGGGTTCAGAGAGAGAGAGAGATTGATCAGGAGAGATGCAGGTAAAGGGGGGGTTCAGAGAGAGAGAGAGATTGATCAGGAGAGATGCAGGTAAAGGGAGGTTTCAGAGAGAGAGAGAGATTGATCAGGAGAGATGCAGGTAAAGGGAGGTTTCAGAGAGAGAGAGAGATTGATCAGGAGAGATGCAGGTAAAGGGGGGGTCAGAGAGAGAGAGAGATTGATCAGGAGAGATGCAGGTAAAGGGGGGTTTCAGAGAGAGAGAGAGATTGATCAGGAGAGATGCAGGTAAAGGGGGGTTTCAGAGAGAGAGAGAGATTGATCAGGAGAGATGCAGGTAAAGGGGGGGTTCAGAGAGAGAGAGAGATTGATCAGGAGAGATGCAGGTAAAGGGGGGGTCAGAGAGAGAGAGAGATTGATCAGGAGAGATGCAGGTAAAAGGGGGGTTCAGAGAGAGAGAGATTGATCAGGAGAGATGCAGGTAAAGGGGGGGTTCAGAGAGAGAGAGAGATTGATCAGGAGAGATGCAGGTAAAGGGGGGGTTCAGAGAGAGAGAGATTGATCAGAAGAGATGCAGGTAAAGGAGGGGTTCAGCAAGAGAGAGAGAGATTGATCAGGAGAGATGCAGGTAAAGGGGGGGTTCAGTAAGAGAGAGAGATTGATCAGAAGAGATGCAGGTAAAGGGGGGGTCAGAGAGAGAGAGAGAGATTGATCAGGAGAGATGCAGGTAAAGGGGGGTTCGGCGAGAGAGAGAGATTGATCAGAAGAGATGCAGGTAAAGGGGGGGTCAGAGAGAGAGATTGATCAGAAGAGATGCAGGTAAAGGGGGGGTTCAGAGAGAGAGAGAGATTGATCAGGAGAGATGCAGGTAAAGGGGGGGTTCAGTAAGAGAGAGAGAGATTGATCAGAAGAGATGCAGGTAAAGGGGGGTTCAGAGAGAGAGAGAGAGATTGATCAGAAGAGATGCAGGTAAAGGGGGGGGGGGGGTCAGAGAGAGAGAGATTGATCAGAAGAGATACAGGTAATCCATAGAATCAAACCACTTCTGGCAAAATCAGAACATATTAAACAAACAACAACACGAAGAAATGGAGATGTATGGATAAACCACATCTCCAAACTTTTTGGATCTATAACAAAGAACAAACATGTACATGAAAAAGTCTTAGAATCAGCTGTTTATGACTACCAGAACCCACTGGATTCTCCAATTACATTAAATTAACTACAGGACAAAATACAAACCCTCCAAACCAAAAAGGCCTGTGGTGTTGATGGTATCATTAATGAAATTATAAAATATACAGACCACAAATTCCAATTGGTTATACTTTTGAGATACATTTGAGATTTTTGGTTCCAACAGCTGTCTTTGTGAGAGGCAGAGTAGGTAAACACAGAGTGAAGGAAAAGCAGCCAACAAATGCTCAGCATATGTGGGAACTCCTCCAAGACCGTTGGAAAAGCATTCCAGGTGAAGCTGGTTGAGAGAATGCCAAGAGTGTGCAAAGCTGTCATCAAGGCAAAGGGTGGCTACTTTGATGATTCTCAAATATAACATATGTTTTGATTTGTTTAACACTTTTTTGGTTACTACATGATTCCATATTATTTATTTCATAGTTGTTAGGTCTTCACTATTATTCTACAATGTAGAAAATAGTAAAAATAAAGAAAATCCAAACTTTTGACTGGAACTGTATATATCAACGAATTGGCGAGGGCACTACAACAGTCTGAAGCAGCCGGCCTCACCCTACTAGAATCTGAAGTCAAATGTCTAATGTTTGCTGCTGATCTAATCCCCAACCAAGGAGGTCCTGCAGCACAAATATAAATTATATCTAGACACTGTAGCCCTAGAGCACACAAACAAATCATGCATACCGCAGCCTAAACATCAGCACCACAGGTAACTTCCACAAAGCTGTGAACGATCTGAGAGACAAGGCAAGAAGCGCCTTCTACGCCATCAAAAGGCACATCAAATTCAACATCCCAATCAGGATTTGGCAAAAAAATACTTGAATAACTTATAGAATGAATTGCCCTTCATGGTTGTGAGGTCTGGGGTCCGCTCACCAACCAATAATAAAACAAAATGGGACAAACACCAAATTAAGACTCTGCGTGCAGAATTCTGCAAAAACATCCTCCATGTACAAAGTAAAACATCAAATAATACATGCAGAGCAGAATTAGGACGATACCCACTAATTATCCAAATCCAGAAAAGAGCTGTTAAACTGTTAAATTCTACAACCACCTAAAAGGAAGCGATTCACAAACCGTCCATAACAAAGCCATCACCTACAGAGAGATGAAGCTGGAGAAGAGTCCACTAAGCAAGCTGGTCCTGGGGCTCTGTTCACAAGCACAAACAGACCAAACAGAGCTCCAGGACAGCACCACAATTAGACCCAAGCAAATCATGAAAAAGCAAATAGAGAATAACTTTACACACATTGGAAAGAATTCACAAAAAAAATGAGAAAATGTAAATGCTATTTGGCCCTAAACAGAGAGTACATAGTGGCAGAATACCTGACCACAGTGACTGACCCAAACTTAAGGAAAGCTTTGACTGTGTACAGACTCAGAGAGCATAGCCTTGCTTTTGAGGGGTAGGCAGGTAGGCAGGTAGGCAGACCTGGCACTCAAGAGAAGACAGGCTATGTTCACACTGCCCACAAAATGAGGTGGAAACTGAGATGCACTTCCTAACCTGCCAAATGTATGACCACATTAGAGACATATATTTCACTGAGATTACACAGACCCACAAACAAATCCAATTTTGATAAACTCCCATACCTACTGGGTGAAATACCACAATGTGCCATCCCAGCAGCAATATTTGTGACCAGTTGCCACAAGAAAAGGGCAACCAGTGAAGAACAAACACCATTGTAAATAAAACCTATTTTTATAATGATTTATTTTCCCTTTTGTACTTTAACTATTTGCACATCATTACAATACCGTATATAGACATAATATGACATTGGAAATGTCTCTGTTCCTTTGAAACTTATGTGAGTGTAATGTTTACTGTTCATTTTTTATTGCTTATTTCAATTTAGTTTATTATCTATTTCACTTGCTTTGGCAATCTAAACATGTGTTTCCCATGCCAATAAAGCCCTTAAATTGAATTGAGAGAAAGAGAAAGAGAGAGGAGGGGTGGATGAAGAACTGTCTGTTTAACTGTGAGACAGAGAGAGAGGGAGAGAAGGGGGTACAGAAAGAGAGTGGGGAGAGGCATTTAGGCCTGGCCCTCTGTAGGAGAACTGTACATTTGACTGTGCTGTGGACTAATGGTGCTGGCAGGGAGAGGGAGAAGGAGAGAGGGGCTGCAAAGAGAGAGAGAGAGAGAGAGAGAGAGAGAGAGAGAGAGAGAGAGAGAGAGAGAGAGAGAGAGAGAGAGAGAGAGAGAGAAAGGAGGGGGGGCTGAGAGAGAGAAAGAAAAGGAGGGGTGGGTGACTGTCCGTTTGACTGTGCTTTGGACTAATGGAGCTGGCAGGGCGGAATCAATTACTAGCCAGGGAGGATTTTCCCACAGGCTGGAGCTTGGGAACACAGGAGCGCTCCCTCCTCAGGCCAAGACAGCTGGCACGGCTACCGCCACGGCCCTGACATTGGGAAAAGAGCCTGTCCGGACAGACAGACTCACAAACCCCAAAAAGTTCACTGTTAAACCTCTGACTGACTGACTGACCGATCATACTTTTTGTTGGTGTTCTGCTTCAGTACCACCACTTGCTGAACATTACAACCACTGTTACATGTGAGATTTACCCTCTAACAGGTTACCTAATATTGCGTCAAGATGATATTATCATAATGAAATAAGCAGAAAATTATTCAAAAGTAACATTCATGCATACTCTAAACCTGTGTCCGTCAGTTTGTGATAAAGAATGTCATGTACAACTCAAAATGTCCTGAAACGCTCTGTTTAGTCTTTGGGGGATAAATAGCACAGAATGAGAATATTTTAACCCTTACTGAATGCAAGGCCATTTTCTGAAAGTATCCCCTCTTACCCTCAGTATGGTCCAGTCCCCATGTGGGTCCCACCAGAAACCCCTCCACCTTCCCCTGGACTCAGTATGAGCCCAGAGCTGTCCCTCCCCAGGCAGGCATCACGTGTCACTCTCCACGTGGGAGACAAAGCGACCAGACAGTGTTGATGCCATTGTAGGGTCGGGCCACTGGGGTCTTTCACAACCAGTTTAAAGAAACATCCACTCAGGGCTACTGAGATGCCCAACGGGTCAGCACACTTTGTGTGTGTGTGTGTTTTGACAGAGGTGTAATCACGTGTAACAATGCAGCATGTATGCGTGTGCGTGTGCATGTATGCGTGTGCGTGTGCGTATGTGTGAGTGTGTGTGTGTGTGTGTGTGTGTGTGTGTGTGTGTGTGTGTGTGTGTGTGTGTGTGTGTGTGTGTGTGTGTGTGTGTGTGTGTGTGTGTGTGTGTGTGTGTGTGTGTGTGCGCGCACGTAATTGTGTGTGTGTAAGTGGGTGCTGTGACAGAAGTGTGTGATCATATATCACCATTTCTATCCTGTGGGGAGGAGAAGGAGCTGAGACTTCTGTTGTCACAGCACATATAGTATGTATGATACACATAGTCTTGTTTAACTGACCTTGTGGAGACACACAATTCAGTCCCATTCAAAATCCTATTTTCCCTAAACCTAACCCCCAAAACCTAACCTTAACCCTAACCCTAACCGTAACCCAAAAACCTAACCCTAACCCTAAAACTAACCCTAGCTCCTAACCCTAAACCTAAGTCTAACCCTAACACTAATTCTAACCTTAACCCCCTAGAAATCGAATTTGTCCCCAGTTGGTCAAATTTTAGTTTGTTTACAATTCTTGTGTCATCCCCACAAGTATTGTTTAACACATCCACACACACACACACACACACATGCACACACACACACACGCACATGCACGCGCGTGCACACACACACACACACACACAGCTGGAATACCAGCTGCCATTCCTTGACACATACATACACGCGGGATTGCCAATGTGTGTGTGTGTGTGTGTGTGTGTGTGTGTGTGTGTGTGTGTGTGTGTGTGTGTGTGTGTGTGTGTGTGTGTCATTTCCAGGCTATAGTCAGTGAGGCCTTGTCACGGAGTGAACTCTTGATCTGTATATCTGCTGCTAGCCAAGACACACACACACGCACGCTCGCACGCACACGCACGCACGCACACACGCTCGCTCGCACGCACGCACGCACACACACACACACACACACACACACACACACACACACACACACACACACACACACACACACACACACACACATTGGCCATCCTGCGTGTATGTATGTGTGAAGGAAGGGCAGCTGGAAATCCCCCACACTGCAGGAGCAGACAGGGGAAGAGATGATGGGAACATGGAGATCTATGAAGAGAGGGAAAGTACTTGAACCCCCCTCTAAAAGAAATCCACAAACACTCAGGGCTCTACTCCGTCTGGATCTCTGAAGCGTTACAGATTGCGTGATAGAAATGTCAAGGTAATTTCCGATTGAGCCGAAATACACAACCTCTACCGCCAATAGTGTCTTCGCTAACGTTGCCTTTGAATTTCCATGATGCGGACTGAATAGAGTCCTATGACATGACATGTAAATACGAATGGGGGGAGCAATAACTACCAACAGTCTGCCTGCGCTTCACCTCTCTGCTCCTTTAACACCATCCTGAGTCTCACTCTGGAGAGAGAGAGAGAGAGAGAGAGAGAGAGGAGGGTGAGAGAGAGAGAGAGAGAGAGAGAGAGAGGAGGGTGAGAACATTGTTCAGAACAGAGAGAGGAGGGTGAGAACATTGTTCAGAACAGAGGGGAAGGTGAGAACATTGTTGGAACAGAGAGAGGAGGGTGAGAACATTGTTCAGAACAGAGAGGGGAGGGTGAGAACATTGTTCAGAACAGAGAGAGGAGGGTGAGAACATTGCTGAGAACAGAAAGAGGAGGGTGAGAACATTGTTCAGAACAGAGAGGGGAGGGGAGATAAGGAGAGAGAGTGTTTTAGGGAGGTAGAGAGGGAAGGAAGGAGGGTGTTTGTTGAGACGAGGGAGGTGAGAGTCTGGTTTATTTGTGATGGGGGGGATGAGGGTGTCTGTTTGTACAGGATTAGTAACAGTGAGTGTGTGTTGGGTGGGAACAGGGAAGGGGGGGGTGATTGTGAGTTTGGTGGGGAGGGAGGGACACAGTGTTCTCATGTTTGTTTAGTAACATGAAGAGTGGTTTAACGTGAGATAACGTTTCCCAATGAGGATTAGCTGTAAGATGACATGGCCCACAGACTCTGATACAAGGTTTGTTTTGATGTAAACTTCAGATTTTGGAGCTGATCCCAGATCTGTGTCTCTCTGTGCAACTTCTACTGCTTCTGGGCCAGAGTCGTGCAGTGGAGGACTGTTCCCAGACCAGTAGATTGGTATTAGTCAGGGACCAGGGACCAGGGTCC